>NW_024425341.1:12309117-12370826 GCF_017311325.1 Ursus maritimus | reverse complement strand
GGCATTGCTCTTCACCCTCCCCCCCCACCCCCGAGGCTTTCAGTCTTCCATCTTCAGATGATACTAAGGGAAGAAGTTCAAGTATCTGCCCTGTGGTTTCAAGTGGAAAGTAAGTACAGAGAAAAATACATCAGCTAAAGTCACTGAGTGACATGAGACTATTTAAAGCTGTTACTATTTGTAGGTGTGGCTGCCACGCATCCAAACATAAAAGCACAGTGGCTCACAGGAAGTTGTAAAGAGATAAAAAGAGCCGTCATCTCAGGGTTTTGCCACTAGCGGGACCTGGGGTGAGCATGGTCTCTGAATCACAGCTAAAGCGGAAATCATGCAGCCTGTCTCATGAAAATGAGGTAATGTGAATGATGGCACTTTGTAGCCTCTAAAGCACTACCTAAATGTCAGAATCACTACTTCAAGGTTTGTTCCCTCCTGCATATTAAATAGCAATCATGGGGGCACCAGGGTGGCTCAGTTGGTTAAGCATCTGCCTTTGGCTCAGGTCATGATCCCAAGGTCCTGGGATCGAGCCCCATGTCTCCCTGCTCAGTGGGGAGTCTGCTTCTCCCTCTCCCTCTGACCCTCCCGCCTGCTAGTACTCTCTCTCTCAAATAAATAAAATCTTTTTAAAAATAAATAAATAAATAAATAAATGGCAATCATACAGTTGTGTTAGGAAAAGAAACTATTTTATATTGACCGTGTACTAGACAGAAAATTAAATCCCTATGAGTCTAACTTCCAGAATTCTCAAACATGGAATATCTTCCTGGTGTACAGATTCAATCAGTTTGTCAACTACGATTACACTTAACAAATAATGTGTTGTGGTTTTTTTTCCTTTTATTTAGGTAGGCTTCACGCCCAACTCACACCCTGAGATGAAGAGTCATATGCTCTCCTGACTGAGCCAGCCAGGCATGCCACACTTAAAAAATAAAATAACCTATCACACTGATGAGCAGAATACACTTGCTGTCCTTTGGGGTCCCCATGGATTGTTAATTCTCTGAAAGATAAAGGGTTCATGCTCCTTTCCTCAATCAAATGAAAAAACATCAAACCCTGTAAATATGCCAGCACTTACACTCAGTAATTAGGACCCTAAATTTTTTTATTCTAATAGCACCTGTTGCTAAGTGTTATCAAAGACCAAGTCAAAATTTACCCAGTAAACTTTAGAAAACCCTCTTTTTCTTAATGTACTATTTAATTGCATTTTCCTTTAATATAATAGTAACAGTATCATCTGGCATATATTAAGCACCTATTACGTGTCAGACATTGTTCTAATTCCCCACACATATTAACCCATTTGTATTGTATATATTAACTATACACAGTTTTCACATCTATTTTAATTAACTCGAAAAAATTTTCTCTTTATCACCTATATTTTGTTTTACGTACATTTTTGCCAGTTCTGATGATGAATGAGATGATGATGAATGAGAGATGTTCTCATCTACTACCAAAACGGAATTTCACCCCAGTACAATGAAATGACATGTCTAAATGAGCTCCAAAGGACTACAAGTTTATCTCAAGTTCTCTGTAAAAACTAAAACAATAATTTAACCCTATTATAGTATTTAAATTAGTTAATAATACATACCTTTAATCCAAATTTCCAAAGGAGAAAAGTTTAAAAAATTGTTATCTTTCTCTATAAATAGACAAAAATATATTCAACTTCTAATGGTTCATATTAGTTACAGTTTCTCTTCCAGAAAGTTAAAAATCCATAAGGAATTCTCTATAGCTTAAATTCCAAAAAGATAAATCATTTCCATCAGATTCAATTTTCTAATACCTATCTCTACTGAGATTAGTCAGAGATTCAGAGTAATTAAAAAGAGATGGGCAAATGTTGATGATTTAAAATATCCACCAAAGCCAAAAAGAGAATTCTGCACCTAATGAAAAGCAAATAAAAAGCATCTCATTTCAAGGTGCAAACTTGAGAGGTTTTGATCAGTGCATTTAAGGACTCACTATACCTGCATGCTGATGACAATCCCCTCCTCACTGCTCACCTGGCTTCCGTCACAGTTAACAGAGTGGGCAGAAACACGCTGCAGCCCCCCGCCGCTCCCTGCACGAAGGCTGCTATAAACAGGGAGCTGTAGATCTTTCTCCAAAAGCTAAGCAGCCATTAAGAAAGACACAAAGCACTCGGTAAACAGTGTGCTTGGCAGGTTCCATGTAATTGTGTCAATTGTTTCAAATACCGTCTATGAAAAAGGCACAGTTACTCTGTATTTCACAATGAGGAAGCTGAGGCTTAGATAGGTCAAGTACTTTACTGAAGTAAGGGGCAAACAACAAAATCAAATGGAAGTCTGATTCCAGAGCCCACTTTCTTAACCACTTAACACTATTAACAGTTAACACTATATTGCCTGAATGTGACAAGCTCCAACATTGAAAATTATAATTTGGGTATCAACCACCTAATTTGGGTTACTTATGCATCTTATTTCACAGAATAGTGTATGTCGCATTATAGAGAATTACCCATCTTTTGAGAAAATTACTCAAAAAATATAAATCTCTGAAAATCTGTTGGTTTTGAAGTGTGTGTATCAAGGAATATGTTTATCCCAAGCTTTGATTACTCCTGTAAGCAGTAGCAACATAACTTATGTATTAGATTAACTTATTATCATTTAAATTCATGAATATCTAGCTCTAACAATTCTAAACAGCTCTGTAACAGTCTTGCTAAATATCTGTGCTGTTTTCCCCATGCTATTAAAAAAAAAAAAAGATTATCTTAATTTAGTGATTTGAGTATCACACTGGAAATTGGAAACTTAGTAGCCCTGTTCCATCACTAAATTCCTCCTAAAACATGAAGTAGTTCTGTTTAAATACCCTGAATGTAACTGGCAAAATAAGGGAAGGAGAATCTTTATTTATTTTTAAGATTTTATTTATTGATTTGGAGAGAAGGAGTGAGGCAGCATGAACAGGGGCAGGGGCAGAGGGACAAGCAGACTCCCCGCTGAGTGAAGAGCCTGAGTCCTTATCGGAGGACAGGGAGATCATGACCTGAGCCAAAGTCAGAAGCTTAGCCAGCTGAGCCACCCAGGCGCCCTGTGTGTGTGTATATGTGTATTTAAAGTGAATTCTAAATCACATCATTTTCATTGTTAATTTAAGAACCGATGTGACAAAATTTCTAAGATAAAAATAAATCTGCCTAAGTGATTGTTCACTTTTTAAAAAGCACTTCTTTACATACTTTACTATCTGCATAGCCGATTCATTATATACTTGAAGTTTCCTCAAGTTCTACAACTCCTGGTCCATCCCTTATACCAGCATGATACAAATTCCAGGGTAGTCTGTGCTGGCCATCAAATACAAAAAAGAAGCCTCCGTTCTGGTGCTAGTTGCAATCCTGAGTCTGTCTTTAATTCTTATTTTCAGTGCCCTCCTGAAAGCGATGGCATTGGTCAACCACGGCCTACCTATTACCATGACTCTAGCTGCTCACCTCACTGATGACTTTCTCTATAAAACCTTTAGATTTAGAATTCCAGAACTGGAAAAAAAAAAAAATCTCCCTCTGCCTCTGCCTCCCTCTGTCTTTCATGAATAAGTAAATAAAATCTTGAAAAAAAAATTCATGAATCTCAGTTTTCTATTCTATAAGCTAAGCAATCGATTACTCTTGAAATAGCCTTACATAAATGAGAAAGGTAAAAATATGTGCTCCCGAGTGTTAAATACTTAAGAAAACTTAGAGTAAACATTAGATTGGAAACATGAATTAGAATAGCTAACATTTATTGATCATTTACCATGTTTCAAATAGTGACCTAAATGTTCTATATGGGTTTATTTTATGTAATCTTCACAACTTGGAACAGATTCTACTACCACACTGATGTTGCCTGTGAGGAACTGAGATGTAGAGAATTTAAGTAACCCATCCAAGGCTTCACCTAATAACTGGAGCAGTAAGGATTTAAACCCAGGTTCTCTAACTCCAAAGCAATGATTGAAGACTGCACTGCCCTTTGGATAACTCATTTTGCTGTCGTATTTCTTAACTAGTCACTTTTCCGGACTTTTTTTCTTCCTGAGAACAAACGTGCTTCTCCACGACTCCTGATAAAATCCAATTCCTAGCTCTGTGGGCAGCCATTCACTCTATTTCCGTTCCCACTGGCATCTGTAAATTAGCCTCTGGTAATTATCTGTGTAGGAAGCAGCAGGCAGTGTACAGAACAATGTAACTGCTGGTCAGATTCCAACATGGGAATTTAGCATTCTTGAGTCATCAATCAACCAACCATAGCCCAACTTGAGGACGTATTTGCTCAAGCTATAAAAATGGGCTTAACTGCATAGCCGTAGGCAAATACACCTTCGGAGCCCTGAAACAGTAAATCCTCAATCTGCGAGAAAGAACAGGTGTTCACACCTTGCCCTCAAAGACAATTGGTTCCCACTGTGTTTGACCAGATGGTGAGTACAATTTGGGGGCATCTGTCCTTCCTTGAGAATGTACTGTCTTCAGTTCCAGAAGTCATATACAGGGACTGGAAATGAAGCCCTAGACATCAGTTTCATTCAAAGGTTAAGACTGAGACTCGGTAGCAAAAGAGTAACTTCCTAGGAGGACTAAAAGGTCACAGTGTTGTATGTCATTATATCCCTATGCTATGGGGCACTCACTGTATTTTCTTTTACACTACTTCTCTTTAGGGCAACTGGAACAATCTGGGAGAAATAAAACTAGAACCACCCAAGAGAATAGGTAATCTTGGGCTTAAAGGAGGGGTTGGCAAACTACAGTCTGTTGGCCAACACCCCTGCCATCTGTTTTTGTAAATGAAGTTTTACTGGAACTCAGCCATATCCGTTTACATGCCGTCTCCGGCTGCTTTCATGCTACCACTGCCGAGTAATTTCGGCAGAGGCCACAGGACATGTAAAGACTATAATATGTATTATGTGGCTCTTCATAGAAAAAGTCTGCTGACCTCTGGCTTAAGGCATGGTGAGTTGGAAATCTTAATGTACTTCCATTTTTGGAATTTTCTTAGAAGAATATATCTGTAAATGAAAAAGCAGAAGTGCTCTGATCCTGCTACCCATTTTATCTCACGAAACTGTGACCCAGCAATCCAGAATCAACCCCTTTTACACCAGTTCCATTAGCAGATGATTACTGTGCTCTTCCCTTAACTTAAAACTTGACCATCAAAATGACTCAGTAGTCTGGGTGGAGGTATCTCCTGATAAATTGTACTTACTGAAAAAAGATGGGAGGGGAAAGAAACAGGGCCAGACACTATGAACACATCTGTGGGCACTGATGACATACTTTATTTCACAGCTATGCCTAGGTCTGGCCATATTCTTCTCTTACAAAGTATGTCAAAATAGGAGATCATGTAAACCCAGGCTCCTCTGGGGCCTAAGATCAAGCCCTAAAATCGAAGAACAGAAAACATGACTGATCCTTTGGTCTACGTAGAGATGGAAGACTGCTTCAAAGAAATAGCACTTAACAAATGTGAATCAAAGAAACAGCACGTAACAGAAGTAAACCAGATCCTGAGAGAAATGACGGTTATAATTTTCTACTGGGGCTCTTAGTCTTCTTTGGACTCCTATCTTTCAAAGTACCTGTCTCTTTTATTCACAAATGATCTTGGGATTCCACTAAATACCAACATAAATCAGAGTGATAGATCACTAAGGAAAACCTAATTAATATTTCAACTTCAAAACAGTAGACTTGAAATTCTGAAACTTAAAAGTTTACTGAAGCACAAATTTGTATTGCATGCTTTGTAAAATCGGTGAACTGAAATGAGTCACTTAAGTAATGAGGGAGTACAGCTGACAGCCCAGCTCCCACATCTCAAAATAGCTTTATAGTTCTCTGTTCACCTTCTCGATGAAGCAGCATTCATAAAGTGATTATAAAAATGGTGCCCCAAGGAAACTACCCGCGAGGGCTCATGAGAGAGGGGGAAAAAAGTAAAGAAGGTTAAAAAATGAGAGTTCTGAAGTCACATAATAGAAAGCTTATGAGTACATGCTATATAGTGATAGTCATGAATTAAGTTTTTCAAAGTTCTATTAGCTCTAGTCAATGCTCGTGTCAAGGGAGGGAGTAGGAAAGGATGGGTATAAAGACCAGAAGAACTTTAGTGGTGGTACTGTATACTCTGGGACTTGTAACATATCATGTATGCATTGGTTCAAAGTATCAAAAATCTGAGCCATGGGTTTTGGATGCCTTCATGGTAAAGGAGAACATATACATGATTATCTGTTAGATCCTTTAGGGGAACTTAACCATAAACTAAGTGCACAGACTGGGGGAAGTACAATCTCTACACACTGGGTGTCGACATACAGTGAAATTTGAAAGGATTTGGTACATTTGACAGTCAACAAGAACAAAAAAATAGCATGAAGGCTATGTGGGGCTATCCAGCAAGGCAGTGAAAGAAACTGTCCTTCTGAAAGATCAAACGAAGAGCAAATACCTTGAAGTTATTCACTACAGAATCCAGCAGGAAATTTAAGCAACTATTGAGCATTCTCAATAAAATATTTTTAATTTCCAGTCTGAGTGTATTGCTATGTGGAGAGAGCAGGTCAGAATAAGAAATTTAAAATGTTATAAAATGTAACAGGATGAGATGGGGACATGGATCAATGCAGAGTTAGGGTTCCACTTCTGAGAATTCACTGGGATGTTATCTGCTCATCAGTTTACAATATTTTTATTACTATTTTCATGTCTTTTGATGAACACATGTATGCATTTTGGGGGCACATGCCAACTACTGGGCCATAAAGCATGTGTGTATTTAATGTTAGTAGATACTGTCAATTTCTGAAGTGGTCATACCAATTTACAATCCCATCAGAAGTATATGACAATTCAAATTGCCCCACATCCTTGACAACACTTGACCTTTAGTCTTTTCCAATTTAGTCTTTCTGATATGTATGTGTATATGTATGTATCACACTGTGATTTTAATTTGCATTTCCCTAATGGCTAGTGAATTTGACCAATGTTTCTTACAATTTAGCCATGCTTTTTTGGGTTCACCTCTTTTACCCATTTTCTTTGGTCATCTTGCCTTTTTCTTATTAATTTGTAGATGTTCTTATTATGGACACAAGTCCCATTTGAGGCTTTCCCTTTGACTTCCTTACACTTTCTTTTGAACACTTTCTTAATTTTAATATGGTCCAATTACCAATTTTTCCTTTATGGTTGCCCCTTTCTGTACACTATCTCGTGTACCATTAAGAAATCTGTTCTAGGAACACCTGCGTGGCTCAGTTGGTTAAGCGTCTGCCTTCAGCTCAGGTCATGATCCTGGGGTCCTAGGATCAAGCCCCATGTTGAGCTCCCTGCTCAGCAAGGAGTCTGCTTCTCCCTCTCCCTCTGACCTGCCCCCCACCCCCACTAGTGCTCTTGCTCGCTCTCTCTCAAATGAATAAATTTTTTAAAAAAAATCTGTAAGAAATCTGTCCTAGACCTCCTCTGCTCAAAGTTTAAAAATTCTATTTTTTTCCTAAGAGCTTTATTGTTTTACCTTTCATATCGAGATCTATGGATTCATCTAGAATTTTTTTTTTGCGTCATATTAGGTAAGGGTCAAGATCCATTTTTCCATACTGATATCCAATTGAATCAACACTATTTATTGGCACTGCAAGGGAGGATCTTTGACCATCAATATGGTCACCTATGTGTCATAATTGACAGCTTTATGATGTTGAGTCTTCCTATCCACTTGTCCTGACTTAAGGCTAGTCCTTGTGGACCCAGAACATACTTATTGCAGTATTTAGATCATGGTGGGAGTTTATGGAAGTCATGTGGCAAATAGAGTTATGACTTAAGTCCCCACATAGTCAGTCCAATTGAATGCTGGACGTATTCCAGAGATATTTTTCTAGTTTCTAACTGACAGAACATCCACACTGGCTTCCTGACCTATTCAATAAGAATTATTATGCTAAAAAAGGCCAAGTGGAAGCCCCTGGATCCCTCCTATCCCTACCAAAATAATAAACCAAAAGTAATACTACATATATATGGAAAGCAAACTCATACATTTTGTGCCTCAACTTCTATTTGAATTCAATCTCATTTATATCTCTTCCATTTGATTATAGAGTCCTTCTGGGCACTCTAGTCTTTATGGCTTTTTTGGTTTTTACATATGAAATATGAATATATATATATTCATATATATATATGAAAAATTTTGAGTTTAATGTTACCATGAATAACTTAGAGATACAGGATTGGTGATTTCTATGATAGAGCCATGTTGACTCACCACCTGTTCTATGACAGAAGACAACTGGATCCTCGAAGACAGCATTGAATCACTGCTAACTAAAACAGGTGATGACTTTAACTGGAGATGCTGTTCCAGATGTGGTCTCTTCATTGTGACAGATCAACAAAGTCCCTTTTCCCTAATTTTCAAAACTTACACAGTGCCATTTCACCTTTAACTAACTGTTTCACCATCCCACATGACACTGCACTGGTCTGCTACATTGATGATATCATGCTGATCGGACCTGGTGAGCAGTAAGTAGCAGGTACCAGGATACATGCATGCCACCAGATGAGAAATAAATTCAATTCAGGGGCTAAGTTCCTAGAAGTCCAGTGGTCTGACCCATGCTAGGATATCTCCTCTAATATGCAAGACAAGTTGCTGCACATTAATCTCACCAATGCTGCACTGATCAATTTTTGTGGCCCATTTGTATTTTATGGAAAACATATACCATATTTGGATGGGCTACACTGCTCTATTTATTGAGTCAAAAATGAGTGGGCTCAGAGCAAGAGAAGGCTCTGCAGTCATCCAGTTGCAGAGCAAGTAAAATCTGACCCCACAAATTCAATAGTTCTCAAATGTGCATAGTCAACCAGGACAATGTGTGAAAATTGTAGCAAGCTCCAGTAGAACTATCACAGCAAAATCCCACAGGATGTTAGCAAGTAAGTATTCTTTTGATTAAAACTTTTGAGTGGCTACTAGACCTTGGTAGAGAACCAGTGTTTGACCATGGGACATCAAATGAATGTGTAACTAGAGTGACCCATCCTGAATCCCGTATTAGCTAATCCCCTAAGCCATAAAGACTAGAGTGCCCAGAAGGACTCTATAATCAAATGGAAGAGGTATAAATGGGACTGAATTCAAACAGATGTTGAGACATAAAATGTATGAGTTTGCTTTCCATTCCTAGTGTACTTACTCATACTGCTCTTCCATGTTGCCATTAACATATCTTCTTGACCTCAGAAGAGGTCCCTCCATTAAACTGATGAAGAAAAATTTTTTTTCCTGATTTACAGATAGCTCAGGATTATATGAATAAATCAGAACCTCTAAGAACATGTTGTTGCCATCTTCGTCAAGATGGGAAGATGGTCTGATGTACGAAACTTTCCCAATTCATAGGTAATAGCTGATGGTTTGGCCAGATGGTAAGGGACTGGTAAGCAACTAGATGGGAAAACTGATGTGAAAGGAGGTTTGGAGACAGGGTGTGGATTATTTGTATCCCATGGAAATCCTATTCGAAAGACCCTTTCTGTGAAGGAAACTCTCAAGGCAGAAGCCTAATAAAAATAGTTCCTATGAGTCCATATATACAATGGAATATTACTCAGCTATCAGAAAGAACGAGTTCTCAACATTTGCTGCAACATGGACGGCACTGGAGGAGATAATGCTAAGTGAAATAAGTCAAGCAGAGAAAGACAACTATCATATGATTTCTCTAATCCACGGAACATTAAGAACTAGGAAGATCGGTAGGAGAAGAAAGGGATAAAGAAAGGGGGGTAATCAGAAGGAGGAATGAAACATGAGAGACTATGGACTATGAGAAAAAAACTGAGGGCCTCAGAGGGGAGGGGGGTGGGGGAATGGGATAGGCTGGTGATGGGTAGTAAGGAGGGCACGTATTGCATGGTGCACTGGGTGTTATACGCAACTAATGAATCATCGAGCCTTACATCGGAAACCGGGGATGTACTGTATGGTGACTAACATAATATAATAAAAAATCATTAAAAAAAAATAGTTCCTATGAAAAGCTCGGTAAGGAAAACAAAGTATAGGAAGGATAAAAGTAAAGAAAATTAAATACAATGTTTAAAAAAACTTTGAGAACATGATAACAGCATAAGAAAGACAAAAGTAACTATTGTGTATATTGTATATATTGTATACTATATTATAATATATAAATATATACATAAGACAAAAGTAACTATATATACTATGTATTATATACAACTACAACTATTTATACACACACACACAGACACACACACACACACACACACACACATTATATAGTTAGTTACTTGCTGTCCATTAAACCAGACCCTCTCCATTTTAAATCCTCTGGAGTTTAAGTCTGGCTTTTCAGGTGAGGCAGGGGCTGGGAGCTAGGGAGGCAGTCAGACTATATAACACAGAAAATTCAGGTAACCCTCCCACCCTGTTTTTAGCCCCATGACTCAATCTCATCCTCCATGGTACCTGTAGCTACTAAATCCTGAACAAGTCTAAATTCTCATCAGCAGCACTTGGTTTCCATCTTCTGTTCTGCTTTCAATCTTTCAAAAATATGTTGGCATCTCCCACCCATTGTGCCTCTTCTCCCATTCTCTAAAATAATTTTATGGTTCTACTTACTTTACAATCAATTTAGTGGGAACTGGGAAGGGCAGAAAAATAAATTAATGTCTTCAATCCATCACTTAACAGCACTCCATTCTTACCTTTTTGATCACCTCCTTCTACCAAAGGTACCATTTCCTGTATGCAGTTCTTTCTCAGCTACCATAGTCCTGTTTGTTCCCCTTCTAGCCCATGGAGCCAACTCTCCATCTCCATTCTTCCCTCATCCCACCAATCTTGGTCTCCTAGTAACATTTTTCTGTGGGAAACATCCTGGACATCAGATTCAGAAAAAGAATAGACCAGACAAAGGAAAGTTCACTGTATTTGGAATTTGGTGGTAGTTGTCTGAGAAGATATCAGATTCCTTTCCTTCACAGGAGCCTGCTTCTCAAAGTCCTAGGGAGAGAGTCTGCTTTGGTTGCCATCCCATCCTTTCTACAGGGTTCCATGTCACAATTGGGTCCACTCAGCCTATCATTCCTGGAATGTTGAAGTCTCCATGGTAACCATAGCCGAAGGTTCTTACTTTTTTTCCTGGTTTAGCCATTTAATATAGTATTGAGGCCAGAAACTTTTCTGTAATTCTCTCTGAAATTTCTTCTTTCTTTGGAACATTATACTACTCTCATCATATATCAAACTTAAATTTCTAAAAGGTTCTTCACACATGTATACTACACAGTGCCTACTATATACATATATCTATATCTATATACACACATATATATACATATATCCTATATTCATTGCCCAGTTGCTCTCATCCAGTTTATGCCTTTAAAACCATATCTATGCTGCTGACTCTTGACTCCCCATTTCCACTTGATTGTCTAATAGGTGTCTCAACATGACCCAAACCAAAGCCCCCAATTCCAGCACACTTCCTCCAACCTGTTCCTCTCATCATCTTCCCATCTGAGTAAATTAGCCAGCAAGGTTATCATTCAGATTTGAAGAAGAAATAAAGAGTTTCCCAGAAAAACAAAAGATAAACGAGTTTATCACCACTAAACCAGGCTTACAACAAACGTTTCCCTCTAAGGTCAGAAACAAAACAAGGATGTACACTCTCACCACTTTTATTCAACATAGAACTAGAAATGCAAACCATGGCAATCAGACAAGAAAAAGAAGTAAGAGGCATCCAACTGGTAAAAAAGAAGTTAAACTGTAACTACTCAGAGACGACATGATACTATACATGGAAAATCATAAAGATTCCACCAAAAAATTACTAGAAGTAATTTAAAAATTCAGTGAAGTGGCAGGATACAAAATTAATACCCAGAAATAAGTAGCATTTCTATACACTAACAAGAAAGTCTCCAAAAGAGAAATTTTTAAAACACCATTTACAATTGCACCAAAAAGACTAAGATATCTAGGAATAAACTTAACCAAAGAGGTGAAAGTCCTGTACTCTGAAAACCATAAAACACTGATGAAAGAAATTGAAGATGACACAAACAAATGGAAAGACAGTCCATGTTCATGCACTAGAAGAATTAATATTGTCAAAATGTCCAATTACCCAAAGTAATCTATAGATTCAATGCAATCCCTATCAAAATACCAACAGCATTTTTTTGCAAAACTAGAACAAATAGTGTTAAAATTTGTGTGGAACCACAGAAGACCCCGAATAGCCAAAGCAATCCTGAGAAAGAACAAAGCTGGAGGTATCACAATTTCAGATTTTAAGATACTACAAAGCTGTAGTAATCAAAACAGTATGGTACTGGTACAAAAATAGACACACATATCAATAGAACAGGATAAAGACCTCAGAAATAAACCCACATTTATATGTGTCTTATAAAAGGCACATTTATATGGTCAATCTCTGACAAAGAAAGCAATAATATATAATGGGGAAAAGTCTTTTCAACAAATAGTGCTGGGGAAAGTAGACAGCTTTATATAAAAGAATGAAACTGGACTACTTTCTAATACCATACACAAATATACTCAAGATGGATTAAAGACCTAAATGTGAGACCTGAAACCATAAAAATTCCAGAACAGAATATAGGCAGTAATTTGTCTTACATCAGCCATAGCAACATTTTTCTAGATACAACTCCTAAGGCAAGGGACTCAAAAGCAAAAATAAATTATTGGGACTACAACAAAAAAATAAGCTTTTACACAGCAAAGGAAGTTATCAAAAAAAACCCTTAAAGACAACCTGCTGAATGGGAGAAGATATTTGGAAATGATATATCTGATAAGGGGTTAACATCCAAAATATACAAAGAACTCACACAACTCAACACCAAATAAATAAATAAATCCAATTAAAAAACGGGCAGAGGACCTAAGTAGACATTTTTTCAAAGAAGACACAAAGATGGCTAACAGACACATGAAAAGATGCTCAACACCACTGATTATCAGGGACATGCAAATCAAAACCACAATGAGATACCACCTCATGCCTATTAGAATGGCTAAAATCAAGAAGATGAGAAAAAAGTGTTGGCAAGGATGTGAAGAAAAAGGAACTCCTGTGCACTGTTGGTGGGAGTATAAATTGGCATAACCATTGTGGAAAACAGTATGGAGTTTCCTCAAAAAATTAAAAATAGAAATACCATTTGATCCAATAATTCCATTATTGGGTATTTACACAGGGAAAACTAGAACACTAACTTGAAAAGATATATGCACCCCTATGTTTATTGCAGCAGCATTCTTTACAATAGCCAAGACATGGAAGTAACCTAAATGTCCATCAGCAGATGAATGGATAAGGAAATTGTGGTAGATAAACACAATAGAATATTACACGACCATAATAAAGGATGAGATTGTGCCATTTGAGACAACTTTGATGAACCTAGAGAGCATTATGCTAAGTGAAATAAATCAGACGGAGAAAGACAAATACCATATGATTCTACTCATAAGTGGAATCGAAAAAAATGAATAAACAAACAAAAAGCAGAATCAGGGGTGCCTGGGTGGCTCAGTTGGTTAAGCATCCGAGTTCTACTCAGGTCATGATCTCAGGGCCCTGGGATCAAGCCCTACATCAGGCTCGGCACTCAGCAAGATCTCTGCTTCTCTCCCTCTCCCACTTCCCCTCTCCCACTCATGCTTGTGCTCTCTTGCTCTCTCTCTCTGTTAAATAAATAAAATATTTTTTTAAAAAAAGGCAGAATCAGAACTACAGAGAAAAAACTGATGGTTGCCAAAGTGCGGGGTAGGTGGCAAGTTGGGCAAAATGGGTGAATGGGACAGGGAGATACAGGCTTCCCAGTTATGGAATGAGTAAGTCATGGGAATAAAAAGCAGAGCATAAGGAATACAGTCCATGATATTGTAGCAGCAATGTAATGGGACAGATGGTAGCTATACTTCTGGTGAACATAGCATAACATATAAACTTGTCAAATGACTAAGCTGTACACCCAAAACTAATGTAACATTGTGTGTCAACTATACTCAAAAAAATAACAGTAAAATAAAATGATGCTTGGTACAGAGAAGTCATTCAATAAATACTTACTGAATAAATGCACAAACACATGCTAGTATATGCATAAATTTTTTTCCGAAAGGATACAGAAAAGGCTAAGTGGTAACCTTTCGAGAGAGAAAGACACAAGGTGAAATGGGAAGGGATATTTTGTTCCTATTTCATGCCTTAATATATTATTTGAATTATTTCATTATGTACATATATTAAATCTATGGCTTTGAAGTCATCTGGAGTTATCTGATGTTTTGTTTTTTGTAATTTTGTGTACTAAAAATAATAAATGATTTTTTAAGTAATGAAATGGATATCTACAATGAGACCTTTCCCCCCTACTTAAGTGATCCATCTTCTCCACAGATCAATGAAGTTAAGTACGCACCTACTGCCCCACTGCTCACCAGTCTTCTCCCTGGAGCAGTATACGCTACCTAAGCATGGCCCATTCTAAAGACCATGCAAGGATCAGAAAGAATGAGTTCTCAACATTTGCTACAACATGGACGGCACTGGAGGAGATAATGCTTAGTGAAATAAGTCAAGCAGAGAAAGACAACTATCATATGATTTCTCTCATCTATGGAACATAAGAACTAGAATGATCAGTAGGGGAAGAAAGGGATAAAGAAAGGGGGAGTAATCAGAAGGGGGAATGAAACATGAGAGACTATGGACTATGAGAAACAAACTGAGGGCTACAGAGGGGAGGGGGGTGGGGGAATGGGATAGACCGGTGATGGGTAGTAAGGAGGGCACATATTGCATGGTGCACTGGGTGTTATACACAACTAATGAATCATCGAGCCTTACATCGAAAACCGGGGATGTACTGTATGGTGACTAACATAATATAATAAAAAATCATTATTAAAAAAAATAAAAATAAAAATAAAGACCATGCAAGGATATGCAGTGATCATAAGAAAAGTGGAGGACTGTCCTTATTACTGGCAAGCATCATTTCCACTAACTAGGGGATGGCCCTAGCCTAAAAATATTTCTAAGTCTACCTTTTGTTCACCAATCATAAAATTTACCCCATGAGGTATTGTACCTTCCTTTCTGTATGGCTCTCACATGTATATCAAGTTCCCTTTTCGGTCAGCCTCCTTCCCCTGGGATCCTTCATCTCCAAAGTGCTGAGACGCAGCACAGCACAGGTATACCCCACTTGAACTTACCACTCTTCCTTCTATCCCATCCACTTCTCCCTCAGGTCAGGCCATCCCTTCCCTCCTCCACACCCCATTCTCAAAGTCCTCTCCATTTCCAACCAGGCCTCCAGAAACCTGTTTTTATTGGTGGTAGATAGCGGTAAAAAACAAACAAACAAACAAACAAAAACCCTTAAATCTACCATTGAGTCATAAAAGCCCAGATCTCCAAAACAGAAAGCCCCAGATATTTCTACGAAATAGATACCTGATGAGTTTATAGCTAAAAAAACAAAATAGCTTATTTTTCAATCAAACGCCCATGGTATATACAGATAAAAAAATTTTTTTTGATTCATTCCTAATCCAACCATGAAAAGATTACCAGAGCTAAAGTTCTGGCACATTTCCATGACTGTATCATTGAAACCATATACTCAAATGTGTCTATCAATTTTTTCACTTCTCATTGTAACACAAGCAATAAAACTTCTCTATAAGCATAATTTTAAATGGCTGCTCATCATCTCACTATATGGATGCAACACAATGTACCTTAATCATTTCCCATTCATTGGATATTTAAATTGCTTTATTGGATGTACAGAACTGTTCAATTGTAAATGATGCTAAAATTATTTTATGAAAGTCTGCACTTTGGATCATTTCCTTAGGAAAGATTCTGAGAACTAGAGATACCTAGTCAAACAATACAAATAGTTTGGGGGCTTTCAATATATGTAACCTAAATATAATATAGCCATGTAATTATAATTTACACTCGGGAATAAGTATGCTCAAGCATTAGACATTTGCTGTTTGATAACTACAGTTGACCCTTGAACAACGCCAGGGTTAGGGGCAGCAACCCCCCATGCAGTCAAAAATCCGTATATAACTTTTGACTCTGCAAAAATTTAACTACTAACTGCCTACTGTTGACCAGAAGATTTACTGATAGCATAAACAGCTGATTGGCACACATTTTGTTCGGCATATGAATTATATACTGTATTTTTATAATAAAGTAACTAAAGAAAATCATGAGAAAATACATTTACAGCACTGTTCTATTTTTTTTTTAAGATTTTGTTTATTTATCTGAGAGAATGAGAGCATGACATTGCCAGGGCGAGGGGCAGAGGGAGAAGCAGACTCCCTGATGAGCGACTCTGGGATCATGACCTGAGCTGAAGGCAAACTTTTTTTTTTTTTTAATTTTTTATTATGTTATGTTAGTCACCATACAGTACATCATTAGTTTTTGATGTAGTGTTCCATGATTCATTGTTTGCGTATAACACCCAGTGCTCCATGCAATACGTGCCCTCCTTAATACCCATCACCGGCCTATCCCAATCCCCCACCCCCCTCCCCTCTGAAGCCCTCGGTTTGTTTCCCAGACTCTTAACAGACTGAGCCACCCAGGCACCTCTGTATTGTATTTATTTTTAAAAATCTGCTTATAAGTGGACCCATACAGTTCAAACTCATGTTGTTTAAGGGTCAACAATATCTACATAAAACAGTACCTCATTCTTTTTATATTATTTTGATTCGTTTTGAGATTAAAGGGGTTTTTTTAATGTTTCTTAGAAAATTCTCTGAACTATTCACATCTTTTCCTCCTTTTCGAAGTTTTGATCTTAATATACATTTCTTTGTATGCCGAGTATAATGTTACCTTAGATATGTGTTAAAAATACTTTCCCAATGTGTTACACGCCTTTTACTTTCTATTGTTTTGGTTTTGTTTTTGTTTGCTTTTTAACTTTTTATTTTAACAATATATCTTAAGGATCTTTCCATGGCGGTTCTGGTAAACACAGTATTTCAGAGTATTGTTTTTGTATTTTTAAATAGAGAAAAGGGTTTTTTAAATTATTTTTAGGTGAGAAGTCAAGTCTATTAGTCTTCTCTTTCATTGCCTGCAGGCTAAAAAAATCCTTTCCTATCCCTGGATCAGATAACATTCACCTATATTTCTATCATTTTCATGTTTTGTTGACATTTAGTGTTTTAATCCATCAGAAAATAGATGATCAATTGGTAAGAGAAAATTCTAAACTATTTTCTAATTATTTTAGAAGTAATGATTAAATAATGCTACCTTTTATTACTGATTTGCTTTGCCTCCTTTTCAGGTATTAAGTCTTACTTACATCAAGTTATTTTTCTAAATTATCTATTCACTTATCTACCAGTACCATACAGATATAACTGTTATAGTTTTATAAGTGATAACAAATATTTTAAATAGAATCCAGTAAGGCTGCTTCTGCAACATTACATTTCTTTCTCAAAATTTTTTAGTGCCGTTCTCACCTGTTTGTTCTTCCAAGTGACGGTAAAAAAATATTTTGTCAATTTTCAAGGGAAAAATATCCTGTTGGACTTTTTATTACATTAATACTCTAAGTTAATTTGGAAAAAAAAAACTGACATTTTCACATAAATTCTGCTCCTCTTCAAGAACATTTTATGTCTACATTATTCCAATTCTTTTATATCTCTCAGTTGAGTTTTGTAATGTTCTCCACAGAGGTTCACACATTTCATTTCAGTGTTATTCATAGACATTTTCTCCCTCTTATTACTATTGTGAACAAATCTTTTTTTCGTTGTTACTGCTAACTGGTTATTGCCATAGAGATTAGCCACAATAATATTAACCCAGAAAACTTTTAAAGCAAGTATTACCAAGTGCTCATTTCTACAAAAGAGAAATAAATCTCTGAAAAGTACTCAAAATGCATCCGACTTTAAGAATTGTGTCTTTCTGATGAGCCCTCTAAAAAAAACTGTGCATAGTCGTATGTAATTAAATAAGTTGATTTGTTAAATTGCTTAAGCCATAATTTTTTAGATATAGGATAATGCTTACTAAACTATTATTGGTTAGAACCATTGCTCTGAAATAATTTTTGCCAATAATTAGATAACAGAGCTAGTCTGTAGCTATGTCTACTGAGATTTCTCCTTCTCTATAAAAATAAAACCATGAGATCTGTATAAAGGAAATTGCTTAATTTTCTCTTCTCAGTAACAGGGTGAAGTGAAGGGAAAGGCACATGGGTCCACCTCATTTGAAAATGCTATAAAGTCTCTTAAGCTGTATATGCCCTAAAGAAAAAAGGCCAGAATGTGTCCTTATTTTAATGCTATGAAAATGAACTTTTACAGAAAAAACTTCAATTCAATCCAGCCCTAGACCCAAATTGACTCACTGACTCACATAATTAGAAAGTCCAAGAGTAGAAAGGCATACTCAAGGTTTCCCCTACATCCCCCCTCTTCCTCTACCTTAGTCTGCCTTTTGGTTCTGCTTTTCTAGGCTTCTCTTTGCATAATGCCTTCATTCCTCAGTGGCAATAAATGGGGTTCATTTATCTCCACCCCTGGAACGTAAATGCTTTCCCATGTATTTGCTACCTATTTCTCATTCTGCCTAATAAACATCTCAGCAACATGATGGACCAAAATGAAGTTCTGAAAAGTGTCCAGATAATCTAAACCCCATTGGACTATATTATGACAGATGGAAGGAGAGTTAGCATAGAGCTTTGGCAAGATCATAAATGTGTACTCTTGTCCAGTCCACAGGAACGAAAACCAATTCTGATCCTTTTTCTTGGTAAGGATGAAAAGAAGGCATTCACCGCATTGATGACTGCATACATACCATTTATCTGAGGCTGGGTTAATCTGCTCTGTGTTAATCTGTTAATATGTTTGGCATAGTCACCACAACTGATGCTACTACTTGATTGCATTTATGGTAGTTTACTGTCATCTGCCAGAAACCATCTCATTTTTGTAGGGTCAAGATTGGTAAACTAAACAGGGATTTGATGAAGACCACTTCTGCCTTTTTTAAGTTTGGAGGGGGGTATTAACATCTGAAATGACCCTAGACTGCAATATTGTGTTTTTATTTACTCTCTTGGCCAGGATGAAGGACCATTTCTGAGGCTTCCCCATATGACAGCTCTTAATCGTAGACCAAGAAACAATGGGAGAGTGCTACCAACTTCCAACTATGTCTATTCCAATAAGACAAAAGAACTTTCTTCTTTTCAAATATAAGTTCCCTCTACACATGACATTAGCTGCATCTTACACAATTTCAAGGTGTTATATTTTCATTTTCATTCAATTTGAAATATTTCTTAAGTTCCCTTTGGATTTGTTTTTGACCTGCGGATTACTGGGAAGAGTGTCCATTCTAATTAAATATTTGGGAATGGGGAAATCCCCACCGAGTGGGTTCAGGACCCTTTGTGAGGTGGACTCAGCCAGGACTCCATTTATTACCTGGACCCCATCCATATACCACCTTTCTACCTGTGAGGCATGATGATGCTTTTAGGTCCCCTGATATCAGTGTCAACTTGGACCCTACATTGAACAGTCTTCAAAATCTTGAGGTATTCCCCTTTCCACAGCATAGGGTTTCCCCAGAATAGGGTTAAAGCCATCACTGCTTTGCAAGAAAACAGAGAAATTCCTTAATGCTTACACTTGTCATAATGCTTCAGTATTTTTCCCCATTTTCATGGGAACTGCCTTCTCCTTCAGTCAATGGCTTCTGTGTCTGAGAATTGACTCAGTCCAAAAATTGGGCAAGGATAGTGACATTTTATTGGGCTAATTGGTATAAGCCTCCTGAGCACCCATCCCTAATTTTTCTTGATAGCATAAATTATGCAATACCCTTGTTAATTGCCATCTATCTGGACCCTAATAACATTGTGTGCTAATAATCATTTCCATAGCTCTCTGAAGTTCAGGCCCACCTCACTACCATTCCAACCCCACTGTTCACTACTGTAATGGCACTCATCCTGTTTCAGATGGTTAAGCAGTGCCACCTAGCCCCCATCAGGGACAATTCTGTAATGGCATCTCCTATCATCAGTTCTGACATACAAAACTTCTCAACAGGGGCCTCACCAGTCCTGTGAGGAGCTCTTGACCTGGGATGGACCTTCAGAGTTGTTCCAAATTGAGAGGAGTTGTCCAGCCCTTGGTACCCCTGCACTGACCAGTCACTGAATGAAGACTGCACCCCTGCCCCCCACCTGCAGGAGAAAGAGTAACTTTTGTTGAAGCAGCTCCCTTTAGTCCGCAACTCCCAAAAAGAGATGCTGCCATGAGCTGTGACAAGCCCGCACTCCTGGCGGCTAGGGGACTGAGGGCTTCAGTCCAGAACAAGGTTCTGGAAAGTACATCACAGCATCCACCACCGTAGCATACATGTGAGGAATGATTAATAAGATAAAAGGCCTATAGTTTTTAGAGGGTGGGGGGGTAGAAGAGTACATTTTTTAATTGACTTAACGACATTCTAGCTCAAATCAGTCGAAGCCATTTCCATAGAGCTAATAAAAATAAACTCAGATGATTAGACACATAGTTTCAAAGTTGTCATTGACTAGCTCTCAAGGCAGAACACCTTCTCCAGATACTTCCTTTAGATTTTTGAAGAATTAGAGTATCCGTATTACACACTGGTGGCCTAAAAGTCCAAAGCCCACTCACAGATGTATTTTGATTGGCACACAGTGTTTTCTAAAAATCAAATGAGGCACAAACAGGTAAAATCAATCAATCTCACGATAAAATCAGATTTTCAACTTCTCTTGAAAAAAGATCTAGAAACACTGGTCTAACAAGAGTGCATTTTCAAGAGTAGACTGCATTCTCCCCGTTTTTACACTGAATAGATGGGACCCCAGCTAACCTGGCCAGTCTTCTGGTAAAAACCCTTTCTATTGCCTGTAGCATAAAAGGTTTAAGCTGTCAAAGGTTCAGGTGCAGTAAGTTTGCACCACTGAGCAACCAAGAGCCTGGAGTATATATTTTTTTATTTCCTGGAGTTTCAGAGCATCACTAATAGAATTTGCAAAAACTTTCATCCACCTAATTCTTCAAGACCCTTAATCTCCAAAGGTCAACCATATGAACAAACAGAGTCTGGGACAACTAAGACAACAGTGAAAAAGAAGGCCTTGTAACTTCTTAGCCAGTCCAGAATATCCACTTCTAAATGTACTTATAAACAGAAATGAACTATGCTATGCCCCATAATGCTGGCTTCCAGATTACATATTTTTAAGTTTCCCCCAAATTATCTCCTATCCTACCATTCAGTATTAAAAGCTATTTTGTAAAGACTTCCATTTTAAATGTGTACATCTTTATGAAAAGAATAGCCCATAGTAGAATAATCCTCCTGCTCACTGGTTCCAAAGCATGTATGATATTCAGATCCCCAAGCACCATAAATTTCTTACATAATACGTAGAATGGACCAATGAATTTTGTGTGACCATCTGCCCAAATAGACAGCAAGCAGCCTGACAAAAGGAAATATAAATGTTAAGAGCCAGCACACTTAGATGACTGGGGAACCAAATAAGGAAAGGAAAGCAGAGGACTCCTATCGCTCACAATTGGGATCGCTCTCAGGGACTGAGAATCAACCTCTTTAAGGATGATAGGGGGAAATGGTATTAACGTCTGTTTCTAACAAAGTATTATATGGTCTTTTTCCCCAACATCCCAGAAAGGAATCAAGTCTAAAACCTTGATTATGGTCTGAAACACAAATCTCTTGATATTAACAGCACTCAAAAAGCAAGCCATCTACATGCAACCCCCAAACAGAAGATCCTCAGTCAAGTTGGGGGTGGGGACAGGGGTCATGTAGGGGATTTCTAATAATCATTCTTCTTCAGTGGTAATGGGTTTGGCTACAGTAAGCAGAACAAAGGGAAGGAGGTAATGGTGACAGCCTGGGGAAAACAAGCAGAATGCTGAGGTAAGAATACAAGGTTCCTACCATTGGACACTTTCCAATGATAAGATAAATCCATCTCACTGGAGTCTTGTGGGAATGAGGTAATCAAAATTATGCTATGGCTTATTATGCATGGAATGATGAACAGATGTTTTCACTCTCCTCTGAGGAGCCAACAAGTAGGAAAGGGCACACACTGCAGCACAAAGGATGTCACTGTGTTTCTGCAACTGCGGTGTGCATCTCCATCACCTCCTGAATCCAAATCTCTCGGGAAACAGGGTCAAGATTTTGCATTTTTAGCAAGCACCAGAGGTGATTCAAATAGAGAGGGTCTACAGACCACATTTACATAAATCCTGCACATTAAGTGAACCAGAAGGAAGACCTTTCTAGAAATTGGGAGTTAAATCTCTGGAGTGAGGTGGTAATAAGGAATGCTAAAGACCTAGAACAGAAAACCTGTTTTCCTAGTCACTAGGAAAAGGGGAAAATTATGTATTTCCTGTGCATTGTTCCAGAAAGCAGAAGGGGGAATGTGGGGCAAAAAATGTTGTCATTGGCTACATCAACAGGAGGTCAAGAAGTAAACACCAGAGTGGAAAGAGGTCTAGACCAAGCTTACTGGGGAGTGCTTGTCCCCAGCAACTCTAACTGGTAGAGTAAACTTCCACAATTGCTTTACTCTGTGCTTCTTTGGATACAATTTTCTATGAGATTAGCCTAGAATTTCTAGGTATCCCTGATTAGTTTTCTATTGCTTTACAACAAATTACCACAAACTCAGTGGCTTTAAACAACACGGGTTTACTATCTCACAGTTTCTGGAAGCTAGAAGCCCAGAGCTAGATTCTCTGCTCAGAGTCTCACTGGGCTGAAATCCAGGTGCTGACCTGGGCTACAATTCTAATCTAGAGCTCAGGGTCTTCCTCTGTTGTGGCCTGAACGGTGTCCCCACAGAATTCATGTTGAAGCCCTCACCCCCAATGTGACTGTATTTGAAGAAAGGAGCTTTAGGGAGGTAATTAAGGTTAAATGAGGTCATAGGGAGCAGTTCTCATCTGATAGGGTTGGTGTTCTTATAAGAAGCAGAAGAGACAACAGGGATCTCTGTGCCTTGCTCTCTGCTCTTCCTCCCCAACTACCCCAAGTGCCCATATGAGGAAACAGTAAGAAGGCAGCCATCTTCAGCCCAGGAAGAGAGACCTCACCAGAAGGCCCCACTAACCCTGCCAACATTGTGATTTCCAAAACTGTGAGAACATAAATTTCTGTTGTTTAAGCCACCCCATCTGTGGCAACTTGTTATTGGATCCCTGGCAGGCTAATACAGCTTTCAAGCCCAGTGGTTGTAGCAGAATTCAATTTCTTGTGGTTTTAAGACTGAAGTCCCTGTTTCCTTGCTGGCTATCAGCCAGGAGCTGTCCTCAGGTCCTACATGCCACCTGCATTCCTTGTGATGCGGTCCCTTGCAGCATCTTTAAGTTAGCAATGGAGAAATTCTTGCATACTGAATCTCCCGCATGCTTCAGATTTTTGACTACCTCTGTCTCTATTCTATAGTCTCAGATTTTAAAAGCTAAATGATGATGTGATTACATCACATTACATAACTCGTCATTTTAAGGTCACTTGATTTGGGACCTTAATTACATCTGGAAAATCTCTCTAAGTGTTACCAACATTAGCGCTTGATTCAACAATTGGGAGAAGCTGTATGTATACTAGGGTCCAAGAATCTTGGGGGCCATATTATATGGCCTTTCTACTTACTACACTCCTTCAAACCAGCTAAGTGCTAACGTTTTATAATTTTATGATGTAAAGACAGTTTATTCATTCATTCTATTTCATGAGTATATATATGTATAATATATATAATATATATTATAAGTATATATATATAAATTTCTTTCTTTATATATAAATTTCATTATATATATTTATTATATTAAAATTTCATTATATATAAATTTCATTATATACAATATATAAATTTCATTAAATATATACTTCTTTTATATACAAGAAATTTCATTATATATTTATATATATATTTCTTTCACTATATATATAAATTTCATTACATATATTTTATTATATATAATACATAAATTTCATTAACATTGTCATGTTCCTGGCAAACCTGGACATATTACATTGTGCCATCATAAAGTTTCTGCTGTTATGATTTTCCCCTAAAAAATGTAATGTGGTCATTGTCATTTTTGTTAAAGAGATTAAATAGGGTTATGGTTAAAGTTTGTTTTAAAAAGTTAACAATAAGCAAAAAAAAAAAATACAGTCAGACTACTATGCTTCATCTATAAAAGAATAAAACTAAATATGTTTAAAATTATTTAGTCCACTGGTTTTTCAATATTTCTTTAGCTGAGAAGCTCTTTAATCAAGTGAAATCTTACACAGAACCTCAAATGATGAGGCTACACTGCTGAAGTGAAATGAGGTCCCATTTGGCCCACAATAAAAACAGAGGCACTTCTGTAGGGGACATAATCCTACTTCCTTACTTTTCTGAAACTTTCAAGTTTAAAGACAGAATATGCCTCGTCTAAGCCGATATACTAACATCAGTGGTAAAGTCAAGCCTAGAACTCAGATTTCCCAAGTCTTGGTTTAGTGTTCTTTGTAGCCAGCATGTGTAATAGTAGTTCTCTCCCTGAATCCTTTCCACCTACCATGCAACATTTGGAGAAGTGGATTCAGCCCACTTCCAGGAATGGAACCTGATTGTTTTAACCTAATTAGCATGATCCCCTTACCTTTGCCACCGTTAATTGGTTGAGGTCGACTAGACCTAAACCACTTTGTGAATGGTATTCTTTAAGTCAAAAGTAAATGATTCAGAAATGAGCATATTCAGGCCATTTAGTCTTGAGGGGAATTTTACTTCAAACAAAGATCCCTCACTCTTCTAAGTCAGTAGAAGCCTGTCCCATTAGCTTAAAAACACCACAGTATCTGACTGAATTGAGGTAATCAGTCCCTCGCCTAACTGCCTTCAAAGCAAAGTAAATCATCACTGGACAAAGAGAACACTGTCCACAGCCTCAACTTCTTATTATAATTTTTCATATACTACGTACAACATTCAATCAAACATTATCAGGCAACAAAAAGTTAAGAATTATCTGAAAATTAAAGCAAAAAAAAAAAAAACAGACAACAAAATAGACCCATAGGAAATTCAGGTATCAAACTTGTCAGACACAAAATTTAAAATAGCCTTGGCTGATATACTCAATATAAAAAAAGCAAGATGGAAAATTCCACAACTGAAAGTGATTTTTAAAAATCAAATAGAAATTTGGAAACTGAAAAACACAATATTAATCAATTTAAGATAGAATTAATGACAAGATAATTTCAAAGAAAATATCCAGTAGAGGGGAAGACTTAGTATCATCAGTTCTTCCTAACTTTGTCCATAGATTAATACAGTCCCAAACAAAATCTCTGCAAGTTATTTTGTGGATTAGACAACATGACTTTAAAGTTTATATGGAGAGGCAAAAGATCAAGAAGAGTCAATAGTGACGAACAAATTGAAGAACTGATGTTACCCAATGTCAAAACTTACTATAAAGCTACAGTAATCAAGAAAGTGTGGTATTCAGATGCCTGGGTGGCTCAGTCAGTTAAGTGTCTGCCTTCAGCTCAAGTCATGATCCCAGGGTCCTGAGATCAAGTCCTGCATTAGGCTCCTTGCTCAGCAGGGAGTCTACTTCACCCTCTGCCTTCCTGACGCTCCCCCTGCCTGTACTCTCTCTCTCTCGCTCTCACTCTTACTCTCTCTCTGGCAAATAAATGAATGAAATCGTAAAAAAAAAAAAAAAAAAAAGTGTGGTATTAACAAAAGGATTTTTAAAATTGATCAGTGGAACAGAATAGAGAGCTCAGAAATAGACCCACAGAAATGTAATCAACTGATCTTTTTACAAAGTAAAAAGTAGCAAAGGCAATGCAATGAGGAAAAGAAAGTCTTTTTGACAAATGGTGCTGGAACAACTAGACATCTGCATACAAATAGATGAATCTATACATAGACGTCATACCCTTCACAAAAATGTACTTAAAATGGATCATGTACCTAGATGTTAAATTCAAAACTATAAACTCCTAGAAGATAACATAGGAGAAAACATAGATAACCTTGGGTACGGGGATAAAGATTTAGGTATAACACCAAATGTGTGATCCATGAAAGAAATAATTGATGAGCTGAACGTCATTAAAATTTTTCAAAAAAACAAAAAAACAAACAGAACAACTGTGCTCCATGAAAGACACTGGCAAGAAAATGAGAAGCCACAGACTGGGAGAAAACATTTACAAAAGACATATCTGATAAAGGACTCATTCAAAATACACAAAAAATTTTTAAAACTCAACAGTAAGAAAACAACAACTCGATTAAAAAATGGGCCAAAGAGGGGTGCCTGGGTGGCACAGCAGTTAAGTGTCTGCCTTCAGCTCAGGGCATGATCCCGGCGTTCTGGGATCGAGCCCCACATCAGGCTCCTCCGCTATGAGCCTGCTTCTTCCTCTCCCACTCCCCCTGCTTGTGTTCCCTCTCTCACTGGCTGTCTCTATCTCTGTCAAATAAATAAATAAAATCTTTAAAAAAAAAAAATGGGCCAAAGAGCTTAACAGCACCTTGCCAAAAAAAAGTGTGTAATATATATATATATATATATATATATATATATACACACACACACACACACACACACATATATATATATACACACACACATAATTGGAGTATATGTACATATATGTATATATACACACACAGAGATGGTAAATAAACACATGGAAAGATAATCCACATGTATCATCTAGGAAATACAAATTAAAACAATGAGGTATGACTACACACTTAACAGAATGGTCAAAATCTGAAACACTAATAACATCAAATGCTGGCAAGGATGTGGAACAACAGGTGGAATGTTGGTGGGAGTGCAAAATGGTACGGTCACTTTGGAAGACCATTTGGTGTTTTCTTACAAAACTAAACATACTCTTACCATACAATCCAGCAATTGTGCTCCTGGGTATTTATTCAAAGGAACTGAAAACTTATATACACATAAAAACCTGCTCATGTATGTTTACAGCAGGTTTATTCATAATTGCCAAAACTTGGAAGCAACAAAAAGTTCTCCAGTAGGTGAACAGATAAAATGTGGCACATCCAGACAATGGAATATTCAGTACTATGGAGAAGTTAGCTATCAAGTTGTGAAAAAACATGCAGGTAACTTAAATGCATATTACTAAGTGAAAGAAAACAATCTAAAAAGTCTACATATATATTATATGAACTATATGACATTCTAGAAGAGGCAAACAGGAAAAAGATTAGTGGTTGCCAGGGAATGGAATGGGAGTAAAGGATAAATAGGTAGAACACAGAAGATTTTTAGGGCAGTGAAAATACTTTTCATGATACTATAAGGATGAACAGATGCCATTGTACATTTGTCCAAACCCACACAATATCAAGAGTGAACCCCAAGGTGAACTATAGACTTCAGGTGATAAAGATGTGTCATTGTAAGCTCCTCAACTGCAAAAAATGTACCATTCTAATGGGGGTGTTGATAATGAGGGAGGCCAATGCATTCATAGGGGCAAAAGGATGTATGGGAAATCTCTGTTCTTTCCACTCAATTTTTCTGTGAACCTAAAACTGCCCTGAAAAAATAGGCTTTCGTAAAAAGGGAATATCCAGAATGAATCACAGAGAGAGGGAAAAAAAAGAAAATCTAAAAAGTTTAAGACCAAAGGAGTACAATAAAAAATATGTAGCACATGTAATTGGGCTCCTAGGAAAAAAGAGAGAGAGAGAGAGAGAGAATGGGAATAACTGGACTAAGACTGCTACAAATTTTCCAAAAATAATGAAAGGTATCAATCCACAGATCAAAATGGTACTACAAACCCCAAGTACGATAAATACCAAGAAAATCATATCTGGGCGTACCTGGGTGGCTCAGTCAGTTGAACATTTAACTCCTGATTTCAGCTCCGGTTGTGATCTCAGGGTTGTGAGACAGAGCCAGGAGTCAGGCTCCATGCTCAGCGGGGAGTCTGCTTGAGATGCTCTCTCTCCCTCTCCCTTTGCCCCTCCCCCTGCTTGCCCCCTCTAAATAAGTGAATGAATAAATAAAATCTCTTTTAAAAATCATATCTGATTGCATCAGAGTATGATGTACCTAGTTTACTTACTGAACTAAAACTGCTAAAAATCAAAGGTATAAAAAAAACATTTTTAAAGCAACCAATATGAAAAAAAAATTAAAGATTACCTTCAAAATAGAAACAATAAGACTTGCAAAAACTTACCAAAGGAAATCATAAAAGCCAAAAGATGATGGAATAATAGCCTCAAAATACTTTAAAATTCTATACACAATAAAAATTACTTTAAAGGTAAAAATTCCACAAACCTATTTCAAAACAAACAAAAACTGAGAGAACTCAGCACCAGAAGGTCTACAATAGAGGAAGAGAGATTGAAAGAGAGAAAAGAACTTAGAATGGATTGGAAAAATATACAACAATCCTATAATAGATTTAAAGACAAATACTTAAGTAATTATAATAAATTTAGCCTGACTAAACAGTCCAATTAAGAGAAAAACATTGGTAGGTTTGAAAAACAAAAATTAAACTTAATTCTGTATTCTTTATAAAAGATATGCCTTAAATACAAAGGGCCTACAAGTAAAAACTGAGAAAAGATGCACTATGCAATCACTAACGAAAAGAGCTTGTGTGCCTGCACTAATATCACACAAAGTAAATTTTTTGGCAAGAAGCATTATTATAGAAGAGGAAAGATATTTCATAATGATAAAAGTTCCATTTTAGCAGGAAATTATAATTTTAAATGTGTGCGCACATAACCATAGAACCTAGAAATAAAGGAAACATTGACAGAACTAAAAGGAGAAATAGACAAACTCACAATGATACTAAGAGAGTTTAACATACCTTTCTCAATAGTTGATAGGACAAGCAGACAAAAAAAATAAAAATAAAGATAGAAAAAACTTGAAAAACATGAATTGATCTACTTATATAGAACACTGACCCTAGGAACTGCAAAGAGACATGCTTTCCAAATATATACAGAATATTTACCAAATTAAACAACATGTTAGGCCTAGAGCAAGTCTCAATAAATTCCGAAGGATCAAAATCACTTAAAAAATAAAAATAAAAAAATCCACTTAGAATATGTTCTCTCATCACAATGAAATTCAACTAGGACTCAACTACAAAAATACAACCAGAAATTATCCATATTTTTCAAATTACTATTTCAAAATTACCCATGAGTCAAAGAAGAAATGGCAAATCGGCAAATGAAAATGAAGGTGTAAACATATTAAAAAATATGCAATATGGCTAAATCTGTACTTAGAAGGAATATATAGTCTTTAGTGAATATATATCTGGAAAGAAAGAAGTCTAAAAATCAACTATGGTATCATCATAAGGACACCAGTCATTGAATGTAGGGCCCATCCTGATCAAGTCTGACCTCATTTTCAGTTGAGGACATCTGCAAAGATTCATTTCCAATAAAGTCATATTCGCAGGTATTGGGGTTAGGACTTTAACATAACTTTTGGGGGAACACAAGTCAACCCACAACACTAAGTATTGACAATATGGCCTTTCTTCCATATTTGTGTATGAATTTAATGCCATCTCAATCAAAATTTAGGCAGATCTGTTGTGGATTAAGATGGAAATAAAAGAAGAGTCGAGGCAATTTTGAAGAAAAAAAAAAGTCAAAGGACTTACACACACACACGCCAGAACATCTAAAATAAAAAGACGACTTTGCCGAGTGTTAACAAGAATGGAAGCAATTGGAACTCTTCTACACTGCTGTTGGAAGTATAAATTGGAGCGATCACACAGATACTGTTTGGTAGTGAGATAACACAAAGAATCAGCTACTCAAATCAGACTCATAAGATCTGGAGAGTTTCCCCCATATCAACAAACAATTACACGGATACAGGTCATCGTGAGACACAGGCAAAGCAAGGAGAGATTGGTGATTACCAACACCACTGTCCACACTCTTCCTTGTCATGGTAGGAGGCTGTGAGCAATGCACACGGCCATCACATAAACCAACGGGAGCTAATTTCAGTTGTGAAACATCTACATTTTATACTCTGATGGGTCCATAGCTTAGGTACTGTTCTCTTGAATCATAACCCTTAAGGACACATATACCAGGTTTATTTACAACAAAGCAACATAAACTATTCAAGTACATCCTGCTAAAAAGCATTCCATAGATAAGGACCCTCATGCTAGTAAATACCAAAAGCGTATTTGCCAGCAAGTTTTTCATTAGCACATTTACAACAGCGTCCACCTGGGTCATTTTTTTTTTCTTTCCCAGGCATCCTCACTAAAGGGAGAAAATTGATTGCAGGATTGCTGCCAGATCTTTCCTTCCCAGGCAGTATTTGTGAAAGTTGATCATATGTATAACCCAATGTACAGTAATTCCATGCCCGTGGAATGGAGTGGCATTATACAGACACCAAAGAATGTGTAGTATGGGGGTGTCTGGTGGCTCAGTTGGCTAAGTGTCTGCCTTTCGCTCAGGTCATAATCTCGGGTCCTGGGATTGAGTCCTATGTCAGGCTCCCTGCTCATTGGGGAGTCCGCTTCTCCCTTTCCCTCTGCCCCTCCCCTGCTTTTACTTTCTCTCTCTCTCTCTCTCTCTCTCTCTCAAATAAATAAATAAAATCTTTAAAAAAATATGCAGTATGTCTTTACATAAAAGCCTTATTTGTGATAGCCAAAACAATCCATGTCTATCAACATTAGAAAAGACAAATTGTGATACATTCATAAATGGAATAGTATATAGCAATGCAAATTAATGAATTACTTCTATACCCAACAACACGGATGAATCTTGTAAATACAATGTTGAGTACAAGACACCAGGTATAGGGGCGCCTGGGTGGCACAGCGGTTAAGCGTCTGCCTTCAGCTCAGGGCGTGATCCCGGCGTTATGGGATCAAGCCCCACATCAGGCTCCTCTGCTATGAGCCTGCTTCTTCCTCTCCCACTCCCCCTGCTTGTGTTCCCTCTCTCGCTGGCTGTCTCTATCTCTGTCAAATAAATAAATAAAATCTTTAAAAAAAAAAAAAAAAGAAACCAGGTATAAAACAATATATACCATATAATTCCGATCAGATAAAGTATACCAAAAAACAGGCAAAATTAATGTATGGTGTTAGATGTCAGGGTGGTGGTTCCTTTGGGAAGCATTTGTTGTTCAGTGGGGGCACAGGAAGAGCTTCTGGGGTGTTGTACCACTCTAGGTCTTTAAATGGGTGGTGGTTACATGGTTGAGCTCACACTGTAATAAGTTACTGGTCAGTATAATTATGAGTTACGCACTTTTCTATATGTATGTTATAATTAAATTTTAAAGATTTTTATTTTTAACTCCCCACTTTCCACAAACCACTCACCATCTTATTATGAGTGGATGATTTTCTTCCTACTTCACAGAGAAAGTAGAGATCATCTCTAAAAATGCTGCTTCGTCCAAAATCATATGCAAACCTAAACCTAACACAGCTTTCCTTTGAAGGACAGTGGAAGAGCCAACCCACTCCTGCCCAGGGGAAATTTCTCCCTCTTTGTTCAGAATCATCTCTTTGGGAACATCATACCATGAAGTGCCTTCCTCTCCTCTTTCTCCATTTTGTCCTTCCCAGTAGCATCTACATTCCTCAGCATGTCCCATTATGAAAACCATACTGTGGTCCCAGGGCCCCCTCTACTACTACCCTCTGACGCTCCTTTCCCAGCACAGCTGCTTGAAAGACTTACCCGGTGCTCGATCTACTCATCACCTTGCCTTCACTGTTCACAACACTGCAATCCGATTTTGTCCATGCCATTCCACGGACTATACCCTGACCACCTGCTTGCCGGGTATAAAATGTCTATTTCTCAGCCCTTGTCTTAATTTACCTCTCTGAAGCAGTTGGCTCCTCCCTTCTGAAAATGTTTCGTGTTCCGCTTGCCAGATTTTCTTTCACCTTCCTGGCTGTTTCTGCACTGCTTAGCAGCTCACCGCACAGTCGTTGGCTTCTTCAAAGCCAGCAGGAGAACGCCTGCTGCTGCTTGTCACTTTTAAAGGCTACCTAATCAGGCCAGGCCCACCCAGGATAATCTCTCTTTTGATTAACTCAAAAATCAACTAATTAGGGACCTTAATTACATCTGCAAAATCCCTTTACCTTTGCGGTACAATGTAACGTGATCACAGGAGCAGTATCTCATCAGCTTCACAGGTCTGCTCAGACACAGGGAATGAATTATACCAGGGCATGGGATGCTGGGGGTCACCTTGGAATTCTGCCAACCACAAGTGCCATGGTTAGGAAGGGGCTCCTAAAGAAGGGATGTTTGAAAGGGAACTTGTAGGATTAAGAGGAGACTTCACCAGGAAATAAGGAGATGGATGGATTGCTCCCCACCTAGCTGGGGGGATCATTTTCTTGCCACCCCTACTAGCCACCAGAGGTCCCATGTGCCCTGGCCCAGGACTGGGAAGTTCTGCCCTGGGCAATGGCGAGCCTCCAGATGGGAGATTTTCCCCTGAAGGCAATGACAAGACAATGACCAGATGGGAATAGGGGATGGACAGAGGGGCAGGAAATCAAAATCTGAAAAGGAATAGGAGGCTGCCTTTTTTTTTTTTTTTACGTTTATCAAAAGGAGTCATGGGTCCTGAAAAATTGAGACATGTTGCACTAGATATTGATGCATAAACACATGAATGCACAATCAGATCCAAGTCAGAGGAGGACAGCGTGAAAAAGCAAGCGCAGAGGCGTGAGCAGGAGAGAGCTCCTGCAGCTTCCATCCACAGTTTTCCCCCAAGTGCCAAGTACAGTGTCCAAGCCTAATGGGTAACAGTATCGGCCGCCACTCAATGAGCTCCTACTAAGTAGTCCTCACTACACAGAACTTGATACATGTTGACTTATCCGCACAACAGGAAGTAAATATGATCTTCGGCTTGCGGATGAAGAAACTTGTAGATTGTTTAAGCAGCCTCGCTTGTCAGTGATCAAGCTGGACTCAGGCCAGACTGTCTGCCTCCAAAGGCTGTACTCTTAGCTACCATGTTAAACCCCCACCAAATAATCCTAAGCACCAACTCTGTGCCAGGCAAGGCTAGAGGCTTTGTAGGCATCCTTGCATCCAAACCTCCAGACATGCCATGAGTACACGTTAGCTCTGTTTACAGATTAGGGAAAAGGATCAGAAAGCATCCTGCCCAAAGGCAGAAGTGTCAAAACTAGACCTCAAATTCTGATCTAAGGTTTAAGTATGGATTGTTTCCATGTTTAAGTGTATCCCTTTTGTAAGTGAGCAAAAAACAACAGAATCTGGAGTCTTCTGAGCAGATCTGAACCTCCTTAGTTCCAAAGGGGAAAGTTTCTCTTATTTCCCCCCTCCTGTCTCTCTACTTTTCCTCACCTTTTCCCTCTTCTTTATTTCCACCACCCCCACTCTACCTCCCAGAAACATTTGCATGTAAAAGGAGCCATCTTTGACACCGGGATGGATTTAAGACAATACTTTAACTTTCTAGAAATATGCACTTCTAAGTCTCATTCCAAATTGCAGATTCGGTGGTCTTGTCCCCAGTTAAGTAATTTTAGCAAACATAGGGGAAAATTGTCAAAGAAGACCCCAGAAGTTTTGCTATAGACTATCAACTTTTCTCTGTCTTCGTGCAATTGGATATCTTACAATTTCCTAAATAAAAATTTATACACAAGCATAGATATATATAAGATATAGAAAACATAAGTTCTGGGGCTTTTTTGTTTTGTTTAAGACCATTGGGAATAATGAGAAAGATATTCTACTATTGTTCTGTCTTAAGGCTTCTTCAACTCCCCAGTATTACTGATCATTAAAATAATTCTTAAATGTTAAATTCTCTTATTACCAACAGTCATTTAGGATTAGAACCCTACCCTTATGACCTTAATTACTTCCTAAAAGCTCTATCTCCAAATACAGTTACATTGATGGGGGGTGGACAGGGACAGGGGGACACAATTCAGCCCATAGCAAGGACTCAGGGGTACATTAGATATGTATGGTCTTCAAATGAAAAGCATCTTGTACAGTTAAGGAATAGAATTTGATCACTATGTCATTGTGGCACGTGGTTGTCTAAATTAATCTTTATTGATTGCTTTCTCAAATCAAGTGTCCTGGAGGAATAGAGAATAAAAAAAGCAATAAGCTTTTGTAAAACACACATAAAGCAGTAAATGCCCAAATTGATTATTCAATAAAATTATTTTTTTGGAAGTTTCTATCCTCTCATTTCCACATAGCCAGTGTTGGCTTAAGTCTTCCTTTTGTTAACAATGTTAGGGAAAGAAACTNNTCTGGTGCGCAGATTTGGGTTTCCGTGAACTGAGCTCGCCACCCAGTGGCTAATACAGAAATTGCAGAGACACACACCATACGGTACTTGGGGCAATTAGCGATAGGACTGCTTGCTTTCCATTGTAGTTTCACACAGTCACTGCTAAGTACAACTTTGATCTCCAAGACAAAAAACCGCTTGTGGAAAACAGTTACTTGAAACCTAAAGTGGGTTTTCCTTGGACTTTCTTAGTTGGGAGGGGGACAGAAGACAGATGGATAGTGGGTTTTGAGCAGAATCCGAATCTACTACTTAAATGATTAACATCTGCTCCGATTATTATTAAGTAACAATCAAGTATCATGAGAGCTGCTTTCTCAGACCTCTGCTGGTAAGGGTTGTTTCTTTTCATTCAAATGTCTGAACTTCCTTCCACCCATCTTAAAGAACCAGAGAGCTGGTCCACCATCAAGCCCCATGGGTAAGACCTGCCCCCTCGTACCCGAGAGTAGTTACCTGACTCCATTTTACATCAAGTTGATAAGAGTAATGAGAAGAAATCCTAACTTTTCTTATTTGGGGTCACTTAAAGCTGAGCCTCCTCTTTTTTTCGTCAATATTACAGAATAACAAGTATGCATGACTTCTCAAAGAGCAAAAGATACAAGAAACTTACAGTGTATCTCCTTCTGTTCCTTCCTCTTCTTGCAGCTTGTGTAAAATAACGTTGGGGGTGGAAACTGCTCAGGCCTTGCTCTAAGAACCAAAGTGACAGCCAATCCAGCCGCTCTCCAGGTGAGAGAAGAACGCTGAATGTCAAAGGCAAGAGTCCTTCACCTGAACCAAATTGAGTTTTAATAATCACATCCCCACAATCCCTGATGGCCCTTTATTGTTACAAAAAGAAGTCTGAAAAATGGGGGGAAGCCCAGGGCAGGGAAAACAAAACGTGAAGCTGAGAAGCTCGGTGCCTAAAGGGAAGCCCGATGCCTTATGCTTCTCATAAGCAGCGGGGACAAGAAACCATGCCAGGCAGGAGCAGTGGCCTCTGGCAGATTTAACCCCCTCCTGACAGAGAAGCGGGATCCAACCAACAGATTAGCCCTCCCCTGAAAGCAAAAATCATGGGGGAGGGGCACCTGGGCGGCTCAGTCAGTTAAGCCTAGGCCTTGGGCTCAGGTCATGATCCTGGAGTCCCAGGTTCGAGTCCCACATCAAGTTCTGAGTTCCGTATTGGGCTCCCTGCTCAGCAGGGAGTCTGCTTCTCCCTCTGACCCTCTCCCGTTCCGTGCTCTCTCACCTCTCTCTCTCTCCCTCTCTAATAAATAAATAAAATCTCAAAAAAAAAGAAAAATCATGGGGAAGAAATTCCCTTCACAGCAGCCAAAAATAATAATGGAGAAGCCTTCCCTTCACCACCAATAACACCCCCTTATCTCTCCCCAACCTCTCTGTCACAGGCACACACACACACACACACACACACACGCACAGCCTTTACTCTTTCACCTCAGTGCTGGGATAACCAAGTCGATACGAATTAGGAACGTAGCTCTCTCAGAGAAGAAAACCGACAGGGCGGTTTTGCTACCACTTTCATGAGACCTCTCTGCCCACACCTATTACTGCTCTTTATGTATCTTCTTTAGGCTCGTGTGGATGAGATTTTTGTGCCTAAGGCTCGGAGAGGGCCAAAACTGAACATCTACTAAATTAACTCCAAGGCCAAACTGCACCCTGAGCCTAAATTCACTCCCTACCTATTTCCCATCTCACGTTATGTCCAGCTGCACTAATACAGCTTGCCCAAAAAAGTGTGCAAGGAGCACAGAGGACATTCTTAAGTCCCCACATCCTTCAGCAGCAATATAAATAGGCACCAAATTGAGACAACATGAACTCCCTCATATAGTAAGTGTCAGAGAGAAATTGGACTCTGGAAACAAAATCCTCATGTACAGTATAGCTGAAAAAAATTAATCCCCAAATTTGTTCTGCTTAGACAATCTCACCTCGAGGCCTGGGCAGAGTCAGGTCCCTGCTCTGGTAGCCACAGCCTAACTATCACAGAATGGGCTCCTTCATCACCTCCCAAGCTGAATTAACAAAACCCAAATCCCTCCCTGAAACCACGTGTCCAAAGAGCGTAAACAGGAAAAATAAAACACCAAGCATGAGCGCCCCAGGCACAAAATGTCAAAACACAAATGACCAGCTCCTACCATAGTTACTCCAAACAAAACAATCGCCTCAAAACCCAGGATTTAAAACAATCCAGAATCACATTAGCAGAAACATACCATCCAAAAAGGTAATTGTGGTATTACACACCCTCTTTCCTAGGAAAAACAGTTCGCCTCTGCATACTGCACCCTCTCCCCAAAAGGCATCTGAGACACCCCTGTCTTCCAGCATGCTGGCTGGAAACCTCGGGAGCTTCCCAGGGGAAATGTGAAACTGCCCCCCACCCACCCACTACCCCCATACATGGAGGGCAGAAGAGGCAGACCACCCAGATTGGCAGGTGGCAGGTGTGATCCACTTGGGAGCCTACCTGCACAGCTCCTCTCGGGCGGCCACCAGCTGAGGGGATCTCCACGCCCCCCCTAACAGAATCTTAGGAGCTTATGCAGAAGCCTTAACTGGATTTGGTCACGTAGAGCACCTAGGTGACCTCAAGGACACGAGTCTCTCTGGGCTGTGTCCTTGAAAACGGCTCCAGCTGTGGGGATGGTGGGCGGATTGTACATTCCTAAAGCCCGGGAGGCAGGGAGGAGCCGCCCACTGAAAGGGTCCAGCCCCGGGTCAATCAGCGGTCACATCCTTCCCATGAGCTCCTCCAGTGTGGCAAAATAGGGAAATTTGCAAGGTGGTCCCTCCAAGTCTCCAGATATTCCCTGAGATGCCCTTTGGCCCCCAGCATCCATTCCACATATTTTAAAGGCTTGTAATTTCCACTTTCCTTTTGAGCCTTGTGCTCCTGGCATCTTCATACTTGGCTCCTTCAGAATCCAGACAGGGAAGAGCGGACATTATAAATTATAAATTTGATATTCCTCAAACAACTCAACAATCTATTAACCATCATAGGATCCCCCTTTCCCAAGCCCAGTCCCAAAAGGAACACAGAGACCCACAGAGCCCACCTACTTCCTATCTGTCTGACCTGCCCGCTAAGACCTCAGTCTTTCTCCTAAGGAAATTCCTTTCCTTCTCCAGCTCAATTAACAGCATTTTCTTCATTTTCCTTTTACCTCTCAAGTGTTCCTTTTCGGAAGTCAAGCCTAAAACCTGATTTTACCAATTCCATTCCTCCTTAAGTTTTGGGACAACCTGATTCTTAGAGGTACCTATATCCCAGGTAGAGGCCCTTCAATTTTCTTCTGTGTTTCAGGGTTTAGAGTAATTTAAATTAATTTATTCTCAACCTCAGGGGGGAAAAAAAGAGGCAACAAGCATACTCTGAGGACCCTTGAATTTATAACATTTGACATTAACTAGTTGTAAAATGCAGAGGTAACAGAAATCAAGGGAAATGTATGAGCTGTATGAGACTCAGTTTTTCAGGAGGTAATTCTCTGCTCCACACATCAGAATAGATACATTCCCTAGGATCGTGACTTATCTCTTAAGCATATTTGTACCATCTCTCCTCTAAGTCAAGATCAATATCTTCCCCCCTCCTTTATTACCCGCTCTAAGCACAGTGTCCTACATATAGGAAGGGCTCCTGATTTGGGGAGTACCCATACACCCCCTAACAAAAACCACAAAAATTCCTCACTTGTATGCTATTGTGGCTCTGATTCTCACCACATATGATGCAGAGTCAAGAGGCCAGGATTTGGTTTCTGCCCAGGCAGTAAGTGATTGTATGACTCTGTAAGGTAGTTTCAAGTCAGGGGCCTCTCTTGCCTTCATTATAAAATGGGAGGATTGGATTTAACCCATCTGCAACATTTCTTCCAGCTCCGTGTTGCCATAAGAATTATTCTCAAGTCTTTTTCAGATGAAGTGTGCATTTTGACTGTGCTGAGATATTGTGCTTGTGGAAAGAATGTAAATAATTAGGTAATTAACATATTAGAAGAATTAACTTACTGGTCATCCCATCATAGAGCATTTAGCAGACTTTTAAAATAGATAGGGCATTTGATTAGTAAATCTTGAGTTTGAAGTAAGAAGATATTGGGGCATGAATCTCATCCCAATATTGGTAAACATCAATAGAATCCACAGGCAGCCTGAGACCCCCAGGGGTTCAGAGTTTTCCTAAGAGGCAGGAGGCTTATACAGGGAGGTGACCCCAGGCCTGGCCCATCTTCATCCCCATCACCAGTCTGCCAACGGACAGCCTTGATCCTGCAGAAAGCAAGGAGCAGAACTGGTCATTTCGCCTCCCACATGTTCCAGGAAGCTACCATGGGCAGATGTTTTTCCTTTTAGTTTTAGGTAGGTCAGTGATTCTTTTGAAACTGTGCTTTTCTCTCTTAAGTTCCTGCACATTGTTGGGTCTGACTGTTGTCAGATGGGACTTAGGTCCCATCACTACCCTCCACATTTCAGCCCACGGTGGGTGCCTTTGTGCAGCTGGATTCTAGGTATACCATAAATGAGCAGCACGAATTCTAGAGGGCTCCTCAGACCAATCTTTGCTTCCTTAGACTTTCAAAACCCCCTACCTTCATGAGAATACTCTCACCTTCAATAAATGATCAGGTATCATTGCATTTCAATGTGAGCACACTGTCAGTTCAGGACATCAAAGGGGCTGTAAGGGAGAAAAGCTATTAGGGGCAGCTGGTGGGCCTGACCCTCTAAAACAACAGGGTTAATGACCCATTTACCTGCCAGCTCAGATCAGGAATTAAACCTTAATTCTCTAGAAGAATAGCAAGGAGAAACTAGATTGAGTTGGAAGAAAAGTTGTGCACCACCAAGAAGTGAAAAAGAAATCAGTTCTTCAACACATCCACAGTTTCTCAGGGAGAAAAATCCAATGGCTTTTTTTTTTTTAACTATAGGCTAAGCCCTACCCAGCCCATTCACCATGCACAACCACACAGACACGCATGTCTGCACAGTCACATATACACACAGCTGCAAAATATTTAAATCCCACCAACAATTTCATCTGCATAGCTACACCATGCCAATATTTTAGCTTCTGGTAAATGCACAATCTGTTTTCAGATGTTATTCATTCTATTTCTTTTTACAATACTGACTACACTGAGTGCTTTTTTTTTTAACCTCACTGAATACTCAAGTCATAGTTCTCTCTTCTTCATCAATAAATCAGACTATGTTTTTCCATGTAATCAATGTCTCTTCAACGCATTGTCCTAGATAACTTCTTATAACCAAAACTTCTCAAGAGAAGAGATTTCCATTAGCTTTAGACTCCTTTCTGAGTTTTTCTAGGACTCTAATGGGAATTCCAAGACAAACATAAAGTCTCCCTCCACAGGGAGATGAAGTCCGATCTAAGGGACACCTATTAGAAGGTCGTCTTCATGTGGAAGCCTGCCTGGGGAGACAGGAAAGGGGAAAATGCGGAACATACTCTGATAGCTCCTGAGAGCAACGAGGCTGTACAGCAAGAGTCACACAACCATGTGGAGAGAGAGTCATCCACATGGATGTCATACACAGAGGAGTCATCCTCTACCAACTCCTACCAAACAGCAGGTCTAGCCACAAACTCCACACTTTCCTTATTTCCCACTTAGTTGCAGAGAAGGGACCATCAAGAGATGGAAAGACAACCAAGATCCCCATTCTGCCAGATGCCTTCATGTAACTGGGTTCTTTCCACGTGTTCCATGACTGATACAAGATATTCACAGGCTCTGCCAGCCACTTGTCCTCACCCAGTGCAGATCAGGGTGAATACACCCAGTGCTTTGTTCCAGCTGCCTCCTGGTAAGTCAATCATACCCGGGAAGTTGGATCTTTAAGACTGCTTATGAAAAAACACCATAGTTTGAACTATTATTGTAGGAGGAACCTGGGAAAAGCAACTTCATTTACAACATGTTAGCTAACAAGTTAGTTAACATAAAACGCGTTTTAGGGGCGCCTGGGTGACTCAGTCTGTTAAGTGTCTGCCTTTGGCTCAGGTCATGATCTTGGGGTCCTGGGATCAAGCCCCAAGTTGGGCTCCCTGCTCAGTTGTTTCTTCCCTTCCCCTGCCCCTCCCCCTCATTCCGTGTGTGTGTGTGTGTGTGTGTGTGTGTGTGTGTGTGAAAACAAAAATCTTTTTTAAAAAACTTGCATTTTAGACATCAAAGGATTGGATAAAAACAATGAAGTTAAGGTTTGAATATTGATGCCCTTACCCTTACAATCAACAAATAGTTGGACCATTTGGGGGGTGGGGGGGCTTAAAAGCACACACTTGATCTTTTAACAAGATGAGTATCAAAACTGAAGTAACTCTTTGTCTATACATTAAATATATCTGAATGTGTGTAAATCAAATTTCAAATAATTAAGCCATTTTAGGGAGTCGCACAAGAGATACTTTTTTTAAAAAAAGCAGAAACCTATAATTTAGGATACAGTCATGCCCCTAATTTACATCTTTGGTAAATTTTCATGGTTATTTCAGATATTTTATTAAATTCAAGTCTGCTTTTATTACCTAAAAAAATAGTGACTAATCTTAATGAGCCAGAGCTTCTGACAACAAAGGGTTGTTCATTTATATCACCCGCCAGTGCTGTCAGTCATTTCAGAGAAAATGTTGAGGAATTTGGGGTATAAGAAAACATAGAAACTCTACTTCTTGAAACTAAAGGTACAATAGGAACTTCCCTGGACAGCTCTATCATTGCAACACTCCACTCACAGAAATGCCAGCCCTTCTGAGCTACAGGGAAGCTGCAGGGAGCTGTGAATGGCCTGAAGGATAGAGCACCACCTTCTTGCTACAAGAAGCTAAAAAAGGAAGGTTCTGGATTCCCCACTCATTTCTTTCTGTAGCCTCTTAAAAGAAGCTCCTTAGGAAGTCTGTCCAACTTTAAGCCTCTTCCACTGTAAACGTCCTTTAAAGCTATTTTAGAGCACCTCTTAAGGGACAGAGCTATTGCTTTCACTGTTCAGCTGCTCTGAAACTACACACGGAGTAGCTGAAGGTGACCTCAAACCGAGTATTGTTACAGATCACAAACTCCGTTTCCGTGAGGCACAGAGCGCGTTAAACCTTAGAGCAGATGGCCTTTCAGCATCACATCTGGTGAAGGCTCTTCTAGTAAATCAACTCAGAGACCAAAGTGTACATCCACGGAAAGATAAGTCCCAAAGCCCTTGGGAAGTGAACCTTCTGGTGACCTTGAGTGGTCACTGAAATGGACGTTTGTTCTGCAGATTCTCTTCTCCTGCCGTTCCTCATGGCCATTACCCTGAGAGCATTTGGAGGGTGGATTGATGTAAACAGTCTATCGAGCAATTGGTGAGTTTGAAAGATGTGAAGCTTGGCTGCTCACCAAGATCTGGGAGAGCTATACACTAACTACATAGGAAGAGCCCTAGCAAACACGAGAAATCCATACAGGGCCCCCCAAAATCAAGCACTAAGCAGGCAGAGGGCTGCTTCTCCCCAGGAAATGGGAACTAGTTTGAAAGGAGTAATTCAGGAATAAAGATAAATTTCATACTGCTCCTGGAGGGGTTCCCCTGGGGTCCGCTGAAGAAAGCTTGAGTTCTGTAACAGCAGCCTGGGAAAGAGGAGTGAGTCACCCTTTCTTTTCTCCTGCAGATTAAGTGCAAGCCTCCTGGAAGTTAGGCGCAGGCAGGCACCATTTAACATGACAAAAGGCAGAAAAGCCTGAGCTAATTACAGCCCTGGAGGGAGGCAGGTGGCCAGCACTTCCTCCACACCCAGCTGTCACAGAGAATGAGTCACTCTGAACCCGGCTGGGGGCAGCTCAGTGCCCCCGAGACTTCATATATTCAGGAACCACCATCTGAGCCAACCCAAGACAAAACTGTGAGCCAGCTGAATGTGCCCCTGGTATCCTCCCAAAGTATACTTTTCCAACCCCTTTTGGCTCCTGAGCATAGAACAGTATCTCCCCTCCCCTGAGATTTATGATTTTTCTGGTTTGTCTTATTGCTAGAACATTTCCAAAGAGAATTAGAATTATCACCACCTCTATCCAAGTCATGGGAACAACCCCAAACCCAAATCTGCAACTCCAGGTTAGAACTCTCTCCTGATTTCCCAAAATCTTCCCCGCTGTGTTGCAAAGCCTGTCTCTACAGCATGACCTGCACGTCCCAGAAGTACCTCTAAACTCAGCCTACACACAACTGAGTATCTCTCAACCTGTCCTCTGACACTTCCAGATTCCCTCTCTTGGGTAAACCAATAACCACACAACCACTCTCCCCAGGGAGAAGCTGGGCACCTGACAGCCAGCTTCCCTCAATCCAGTCGGAAAAGCCTAACAATCAAAGCATTTTAATAACTTTAAAATGTGTCTCTTCTCTCTATCCCCATCACCTCCTGATGTTAAAAAAAAAAACAAAAAACAAAAAACAAAACCACCCACACAGGTCCAAAATGGCACCATTTAGGTTAAAGTCTCAAGTCAATAAACCAAGACTTAATACGTAAACTAACTGCAGTTTTGACCCCCTAAGAATGTCACCTTTAACTAGGTGGTGGACTTCCTGGTTAGCACTAGGAAACCTACTAATAGACCCTTTCAATCCCATTAGGAGGGCAACCTTGCCTAAAACAATGGATTCTTTGCTAATAATTTCCATTTTCCTCCTCCCTCTCTACCTTTAAAAACCTTTCCTTTCCTGTAGCCCTTTGGAGCTCCCTCCTACTTGCTAGAATCAATTAATAAATCCAATTAGATCTTTAAAATTTGCTCGGTTGAATTTTTGTTATTGAACATTAAGAAGCTCCTGGCTTATAAAATTGAAATAATTCCTTTTAATTGTGATTTTTTAATATTGGAAAGAATAAAAGATTATTTTTACATTGGAAGTTGATTATTTCTACATTAAAAGTGGAATAAATGAGGCTTTATCTGGAACTCTCAAGAAATGGGACCACCACTTTCTAATAGGACTTTAAGAGACATATATCAACCTAAATAGAAAACTTCTTATAACGTTTATATACATTCACTAAACCAGATAATGCAGAATAGCCCATACATATCACAGATCTGAGAGAAACTTGACCGATTCCTGCCAGGCAAGCCAGTATTTTAGACTTTTAGAATCAGCCCCTCTGCTGAGTATCTGCTCTTTGTCCTCTTTCAGGTACTGTCAACCTTTCTCCTTTCTCTGTGAGCGCAAGGAGGTTTACTGGAAGATGCTACACCAATAGGATTCTTTGCTTGTTGACTTCCATTTGGATTTGGCCAAGGGAAGACACCGGGAAGAGATCAGAGGAAAGAAGGAAAAGAGGTTAGCGGATTTGTTCTCTCCCTTCCCCTTCGATTCCCTCCCTTCTATTTTGCTTTGAGTGGCCTGCCTCTTCGTCCCAAAGGCCACAACCTCTATCTGGAAACTTCCACCACAGAGCTTCCCTCTCCAGATTCCAGTAGCCACTTCTGCCCCTTGCGTTTTCAGACCAGAGTGGTATCAGCTCCCCACAATTACTAACCCGCAATACTACATTATCCTCTGTTGGTTTCCTTAAACCTTACCTATACCTTTATAAATAGTCCCTTATCAAATCGTCCTCAAAATAGCTACTTTGAGTGTACCATTTGTTTTGAGACAGGACCCTGACCGATGCAGTAATTGGTGCCTGGAGTGGTCCTAGGAAAAAGACTTTAGAATGGAATTCTGTGATCTGGAAAGTTCACAGGTAACTTTTCTATTAAGACAAAATGGGATTCAAGCAATCATGGCATGGTTGGCATTACAATTATTCAAATTATTACAGAGCATGGGAGGTACTACAGGTAGAAGGCAAGTTGCTAAGAAAGACTATGTCTGGGACATATCACTGCTATGATAATAATTGTGCTTATCAAAATTGGGGGGGCTGGTTATAAAGATTGGGGGGCCAGCTGGCTTCTGATACCACAAGAGAACATATACACAGAAAACAAAAAATTAGAGTTTGTGACCATCCAACTCAAAACACCAGTGGAAAATCAAGAAGATTCAATGGCAGAATTTAATGCGTCCCTTATCTTACAGTCACATAGACGATATGGCTGAGGACTGAGAGCAGGCCTAATTTTAGGAGAGGTAAATTGTAAAACCTATTAAATGTTCAGCTCCACCATGTCCCTCACCAACATAGGGGTATTGGCTGGTGGTGAAGAAGTGAGAACCTGAGATGGGGATGGGGGTTGTGTGAGCAGTCAGAAATGAGGCTGAACACTTTGAAACCCCAGATCTTTCTGAACCTTCCTTAAGAGTGGAGCCAACCCTTCCCCACTCTCCATCTGAGGGATGCAACCTTCTGGGGGAGAAAAATATTTCAGTGACTGTACCTGGAGTAGTTGCTTCAAAAATGGGCACTTATTCTCCTCAGGACCAAGTCCATCAACTTTTTCTTGCCTCCAAGTTCATGATGGGAGTTCAACATTAACAGAGCCAAGCCAAAGGAATGAAACTTCTGTCACAGGATTCTGAAAAGCATGTACACAAGTGATTTAAAGAGGGTGACACCAGGGAAACTGAAACATAAAGCTTGATTGGACTGATTTATTGATATGGGTACACTTAATGCAGGAATTAGAATTGAATACATTGGTTTCAGCACCCCGGGGTTGTGTTAACATTCTACTGGACTGGTTAATTGAAGCTTGGACTCAACAGGAACAAGCAGTCGATGAGGTTAAAATCCCCAAAATTCTCTGGTTTACTGTAGAAGAAGAAATCCAAAATCTCAACGAGATGAAAATGTTGGACCAGATCTATTTTAACCAACCTACTCAGCCACCGCCAATGTAGTCTTACCCCCTAGAAGGAACTGAGGACACTCCCTCCACTAAGACATTAGGAAATTAAGATATTTATTAATGAGAGGAAAAGGTATTCACTGGTGTGGAAGGATGGTAACTAGCGACTTTGAAAAGCTCTGTGGTAGCTGTCCTCTACCAACAACAGGGAGGGATGCCCCAAGGGAACCGCACTCTCTGGTTTCAGTTGAAATAATGGGATCCCTGAATAGAGAAGCCAGGTGGTAGCCCTCACCAGCACAGACAAGGTGGACATGACCAAGTTGTTATCAGAAGGTTTAGATACACAGGACTGTGTAAGATCATGAAATCTCCAGAAATAAAGTGGCAGTCTACAAAGGATGTTGCTTGGCATTTATAGGTGGAAAAATTCCAGGTCTCCTGGGCAGACACCTAACTCTAATTGCTATATGAGGAGTTCACAGCCTCTTAACTAGTTCCCATACCTAAACCAGTTCACAGATCCAGAACTCCTTGGCTGAGCAAGAACTTTGGGGAAGGATCCTGCAATGCAGTCACAGATATCTACCCATAAATCATCCTTCCAGGCTTTCACAGAGGTGCCAACAGCTAGTTAAGAGAATAACTGGGCACGGGGGAAGGTAAAACACCAGATATTTTGGAGTTACTGGATACTGCTCTGAAGTGACCCTATTCTCCAGTGATCCAATATATCACTGCGGTCTACCAGTCAGAGTGGAGTCTTAAAGTCAGGAGATAAATGGAGTCTTGGCAAATGGATCGCTCAGTGGGTCCAAATGGGACCAGAGACTCATTCTGTCTATGGTCATCCCCTAATCCCAGAATGTAGAGTGGAAATAGATATATTAAGTAACTGGTAGAATCTCTGCCTGTTCCCTGGTCTTTGATGTAAGGGCTATTTGGGTAGGCAGGGTGGAATGGAAGCCTCTGGGACTACCTCAATCCTTTCCAAGGTAGTAAACCACATACAATACAACATCCCTGAAGTAATTGCGGCAATCAGTACCACCACCATCAAGTATTTGAGATATGCAGAGATGATAATTCACGTTTTTTTGTTTTTTACTTTTTTAAAAACTTTGGTAAAAAAAAATGTAACAAATAATTTACATCTTAACCATCTTTAAGTGTACAGGTCAGTAGTGTTAAGTGTATTCACATTCTTGTATAAAAGATCTCCAGAGCCTTTTCATCTTGCAAAACTAAGACTCTATACCCATTAAAAAAAAAAAAACAAAACATTTCTCCTTCTCCCCAGCCCCTGGCAACCACCATTCTTCTTTCTGTTTCTATCAATTTGACTACCTTAGAGACCAGGGATGGTATTCTTAACACACCATTTAACATTGGTGTTTGCCCAATGCGAAAGCCAGATAGAGCATAAAGATGACTAGATTATCTCAAGCAGTAGCAAATAGTGATGCCAATCACTGTGCAATTCAGATGTGGTATCAGCACTGGAGCAAACTGGCATAGCCCCTGGCAATTAGTGTGCACTTAGCAATTTTTTTCATTCTTATTAAATACAATCAGAAGTAGGTGCCTTCCTGTAGGAAGAGCAATATACCTACACTGCCTTGCGTCACAGCTGTATACACAAATACCAAAATTCAACAGATCAATTGGGAATAAAAAGAAAAAGAAATGATATGGGAAATAGAATTTAGTAAGAAAATGAACAGATTGGATCTAAATCAGAAACACAGAATCTCTTTTTAAGAAAGAGAGAAGAAATTATCTAAGAAAAAAATTTTTTGATATTCCAGAACTTCTCAGTTGAAAATACCTGTTAAGTGCCCAACACAGTGAATGAGAAAACACATAAAACACATCATCATGAAATTTCAGAAGCCTAGGAATAAAGAGAAGATCTTAAAAGCTTCCAGAAAGGAAAACAGTTCAGTAATGAAAATGATTTCAGGGGTGCCTGGGTGGTGCATCGGTTGGGCGTCCAGCTCTTGGCTTCAACTCAGGTTGTGATCTCAGGGTGATGAGACTGACCCCTGTGTTGGACTCCATGCTCAGTGTGGGGTCTGTTTGGGATTCTCTCTCCCTCTGCCCCTCCTACTCACTCTCTTTCTTGCTCTCTCTCGCTCTCTCTCTCAAATGTTTAGATAAGTCTTAATAAAAAAGCTAAAAAAATTATTTCAGACTTCTCAATAACACTGAAGCTAGAAGATAATGGAAAATAACCCTCGAAATTCTTAGGAAAAAAAATTTTTTGAAAAAAAAATTTTTTTTTAGATTTTATTTCTTTTTTTGAGAGAGAAAGAGAGAGAGCACAGAGGGAGCAGGATAGGGACAAGCAGACTCCCTGCTGAGTGTGGAGCCTGATGAGGAGCTCAGTCCCAAGACCCTGACATCATGACTTAACCAACTTAGCCACCCAGGTGCCCTGGAAAAAAATATTTCTACTGTAGAAAAAATATATGTATATAGTTTACTATGCACTAAATGTTTGTGAACCCTCAAAATTCATATGTTGAAGCTCTTATCCCCAGTGTAACTGTATTTAGTGATAGAGACTCTAAGGAAATAATTAAGGTTAAATGAGGTGATGAGGGTGTGACTGATCCGAAAGGACTGGTGTCCTTATAAGATGGGACAGGAGAGCTCTCTTGCTCTCTTTCCATACTTACCAAAGAAAGACCATATGAGGACTTAGTGAGGAGGTGACTGTCTGCAAGCCAGGAAGGGTTCTCACCAAAAATGGAATCAGCTGGAACCTTGATCTCATGCTTCTAGCCTCCAGAACTGTGAGAAAATAAACCTTTACTGTTTAAGCCACCCAGTTTGTGGTATTCTGTTAATGGCATCGTGCATAGATTAATACATAGTTGAAACCACTGAAGTAGAAGAGTAGAATGAAAACATGTTCAAACATGCAGAATCTCAAAAAAATAACCTGACATGAACCCTTTTTCTAGAAGTTTTTAGAGAATGTGCTTGACCAAGTATAGGAATAAACGTTGAGCAAGACATGTAATCCAACATAAGAAAGAAGCAAAAAGAATTTCCAGGATGATAGTAAAAGGAAAACCAATACTCGGAAACCCTCTTGGAGAGAATCTATCTAGATTGGGGCAGAACTCAGGGCTACAGAAAGTCACAAAGGGTGGGGGTGGGGAGAAAGAGAGATAGAGAAGGTGGGAGGAGCAGAGGGAAAGGAGAGAGAGGGAGAGAGAGAGGAAAGGAGGGAGGGAAGGAGGGACAGAGAGAGATTGGAAGGAAGGAAGGAAAGGAAAGGGAGAAAGGAAAAGAAAAGTGACCCATGTGTTAGAGTGTATTGTGATGAAATTTGTAGTTCTGACAGATGCAGTTTGGGACTAAACTAAATAGGTCAATAAGAAAGCTAGAGGGGTGTCTAGGTGGCTCAGTCAGTTGAGCATCAGACTCTTGGTTTCGGCTCAGGTCATGATCTCCTGGTTGTGGGATGGAGCCCCACATCAGGCTCCACGCTCAGTGCGAAGTCTGCTTTAGCTTCTGTCTCCATCTCCCTCCCTCTCTGCCCCTCCTCCCACTCACATGCTCTCTCTCTCTCTCGAATAAAAATAGTAATAAATTTAAAAAGCTGGAAATTTTAAAATAAGTACTGTATTTAATACATAGAAAACTTAAAGTTGTATGAGAAAGTAAACAAAATTATATTATACTACATGCTCATCTGTAGGTACGTACACAGTCAAAATAAACTTAAATATTGATTTATCATATATGTGATAATATTAATAGGATGGGATGATGTATGTGTGGAGGGGTGGGAGGTAAAAAAGTATTAAGTACTCATCTAAAAAGTATAGATTTGGGGGAAAGGGAGTCAACAAATAGGATATAAATATGCTATTTAGAAATATGATGATAAAGGGGCGCCTGGGTGGCTCAGTTGGTTAAGCGTCCAGCTCCTGATTTCAGTTCAGGTCATGATCTCAGAGTTGTGGGATTGAGCCCCACATCAACCTCCACACTCAGTGGGGAGTCTGCTCGAGATTCTCTCCCTCTGCCCCTCCCAGTCTTACACACATGCACATGTGCACGCTCACTCGCTCTCTCTCTCAAATAAATAAATAAATCTTAAAAAAAGAAATACGATACAAATAACAAAAGGAGTAGTTAAAAGGGTCAAAAATAGAAATTAGGGTGAGAAGCAACAAGGCCTTGTCAAATATTCTACTTTATATACTGTTTTATTGTTCTTTTCTTTATAATCATTATAATAGAACGCCAAAGGGTAACCTCCTTAAAAATTATTAAACAACCATTTCTAATGGTGGAACCCAATCCTTAAAATTAGTCTAATAGTTATAACAGAAGGACCTTTTTTAAAGAGTTACCCTGTGATTCATGAAAATTCTCTTAAGTAAACAATAAATTCAGCTTTTATGATTTTTATTTTGTTTCAGATGTTAAAACATCACTACAAACACCTGTATTTTTTAAAAATGGAAAGGAAAATGAATACTCCTCTGTTGAACTGTGGGGCTTTAACACCACAGACCAGGAGTGGCAATAATATACCCCTGGCTCCACTAACTAATTGCATGCTCTCTGAAGGTATTATTCAAGATCAACTATTCAAAATCAAAATCTGAGGTTTTGGTAAATGTTATCTAATACTCAACCGCCTAGAAATCCCACATTGTGAGTCTCTTTGGTTACTGAGGGGTATATGATATAACCACTTTAACTTGAAGGATTCACCCAAAACTCATACTACTAAATGTAGATGCCTTTTTTCCCTTCTGTTTGTATTGGGAAGCCTAAGGATATCAGACCATGCTATCTTGTATAAAAACTTAGAATTCATTATTCCATTTGTTTTGCCATTGGAAAAGCTCCTACATTTTTATTTTATAAAAATAAAATAGAATAAGTAAAATAAAATCAAATCTGTGTCTCATTCATGAAAGAAAAACTTAACGGTTTTCTCCCCTGACATTTGGCTACACCCAAATCAACTATCTAATACAGGATATCATCCACCCAGACTTTCTGAAGGAATATAATCTCACAACTCTGCCATCCAGTGCTGATCAAAAGCAGTTTCAAAGCATGATTTTATGGGTAATTGCTTGACAATAAAAAGACCATTCTTTCCTGACAATCAAAAAACTAAATACCAGGACCACATCATTTAAGCCCTCATTGGATGGTTTACACTGAACTGTTTGTGACACCATGACAGCAGCTCGCTTTGAAAGATGTAATAAGCAGCTCTACCAAATCCTTTATAATACCCCACTTAACACATCTTGATCAGCACAGATTTGTTATAAACCAATTTATGATGGTAAATCTTATGGGTCAACTTGACTGACCTCAGTGCCCAGGTAGCTGATAAAATATTACTTCTGGGTATGTCTGCAAGGGTGTTTATGGAAGGGACTAGCATTTCAATCAGTAGACTGAGTAAAGAGATCTGTCCTCACCAATGTAGGTAGGCAACATCCAATCACTGGAGGCCCAAATGGAACAAAAAGATGAAGGAAAGGGGAATTCCTTCTTCTATTCTTGAAGTGGGCAATTCATCTTCTTCTGCCCCCTAATAGCAGAGCTCCTGGTTCTCAGGCCTTAAGACTCCAAGACTTAAACACCATTGGCAACTCCAGTCCTCAAGCCTTTGGACTACACCAACTTTCCTTGTTCTCCAGTTTGCAGATGGCAGACTGTGGGACTTCTTGGTCTCCATAACAGCATGAACCAATTCCTAGAATGAATGAATGAATGAATGAATGAATGGGTGGATGAATATATATATATTTCTTTTTTTTTTTCAATTAGAAATAGTGAGAGAGAGAGTGCGCAAGAGCAGGGGGAGGGGCTGAGGGAGAAGCAGACTCCCTGCTAAGCAGGGACCCCAATGCGGGGCTTGATCCCGGGACTCCAGTATCATGACCTGAGCTGAAGGCAGGTGCTTAACCAACTGAGCCACCCAGCCACCCCTATATATGGTTCTGTTTCTACTGGTTCTCTTTCTCTGGAGAACCCTAACGAATATACACCTGATTCTGAAATATCTTTCTAAATAGACATAAACAACTTTAGTATGGAATTTATATACTTACCCAATGTTCTGCATGTTATTCTTAGGCATTCTTGATGACTCAGAGTCACCTGTTATATTAAATAATCCTTCTGTCTCCAACTTTGCTGTCAGCTGTCATTGCAGTTTCTTTTCTCTTAAAATGTCCTTCTAATTTGCCACAAAGCTTTCTTTTTTTTTTTTCCCCTAGGAATTCGTAAGTTCTACAATTCTTTTTCTTTTAAGGAATCACTTCTATAAGCTGATTCTACTTTGGTAGACACTCCAATAGGTCTCTCTGAGGAAAGGCTCATTCCCAATGGATGGTGGTTCTTAGAGACATTTGGCTACATCTTGGAGCCTAGCCTCCTCACTGTCAAACTTCAGCTCTGACTCTGCAGCTTTCAAGCCAACCTGTCACCCTTCTAACCTAGTTCTAAGTACTTCCTTCCAATCCCTCTCCCATTAGAAATTTACTCCCCACACTCTCTCTTGCTTCAACTCTTACATGTTTAGATACTATTAAAGTTCTTTTCTTCAATATCAATTAATCTCCCTTCAATGAAGGATTGGTCTCCCTTTCCCAAAAAGCCATCTTCTTGACCACACAGACTGAAGGCCAAGTCCTTACGCCTTCACATCAGAGTCTAATCTCAGTGCTAGCTGGCCTACTGTTGAGTTGCTTGTGTAAGACATGAAGTTCTTCTCCCCAAAAAAAGATTTAAAAAAAAGACATTAAGGTCTCCTACAACCAGTGTGCAACTAAGTCCACTAGGTCTGCTCCCTTTTTTTACCAAAATAAAGGTGCCAAAGCCAAACATAGCCTAGGGATAACATTAAACCAAGATTATTGGCAATAGGCCAAGCTCGTTGCAAGAAGTCTCCTATTTTCTGATGGGTAGTTTTGGGAAAATAAGCCCAAATATAGCTCAAGACCACCAGACATACTCTGAGGCCCAGGACAGGACCCTGATTCCAGAAAGGCACTAGGTTTACCCTCCTTGGTGACGCAGGGTCCCAGTTATCAGAACGAAGGACCTCAGGATCCAGAGAAATTAGGAAGACACTAGAAGCCCATCCTAGGACCTTCTAGGAACACTTTGACCCCACTGTCCACTTTCCTAGGATCCATGATAATGTCAAACCAAGGCCAGTCTACCAGAGCCCCAAGTCAGCCACTACAGGCATCCTCCTCCATTTCTGGCAGTGTCTGTACACAGCCCTACACTTCTAGTTCAGCCAGATTTTCTGCTACCCAGACCACAGGGAACAAAATCAGGAACCCACTTCCATTAATATCATAGCACAGTGATATGACAAAAAGTGAAAAGAAATTTCAGAGCCACTTATTGAAACTAAACTGGAATCATACCTACTCCTCACAAACCCCCTCAGTCACCACCAATCTCTTCATTACTCCAACTGTCCATTTGCCTTCACAGTCAACTGTATTGCAAGATTTTCTTGACCTTTTTTGTTATTATATCATGGTGATCATCTGTGAGAGAGAAGCTGCATAGAAGCATTTAAGAGTCTGGATAGAATGCACTAGACCAGCATCATGACCACTATGATGAAAGCAAGAACAATGAATAGTCCCTACAAGCTGCTTCAAAACCAGGAAGCCCAACTGCTCAACCAAGGACAAGAAAACAAATCCCATAGGCCATAGGATCAAACACAGAAAGCCAAATAGTTTTTTCCTCAAGGTAATATATACCCTGTTCCACCTTGCCTGTTTCATTGATCCAAGTACAACAAAAAATATTAGCAACGGCACAGACATCTCCATGACTATTTAACAGGAAATCTAGAGCAATGCAATCACTCATCATGACACATGCCGATGAGCTGAGGCTGATCTGTAGTCTATCAAGGGCAGAGATGATGTCTCTAATGATATCTGCTAGTTAGTGATAGGTTTACTTACAGTCTTTTCTATTTATGTGATTACCACCAATGGGAACACTGCTCTGATCGTTTATATAAACAGTGAGTCAGTAATTCCCCAAGGTAGTATGCCTGAATAGTCAAGACTGACCTCATTTTGAAGCTCAGATCTGAATCCAAACTTGGTGACTTAGAGAGTTTGGATCTCTGTGTACAGAGAAGTCTCAAAATATGATTCCTAAAGTGTATGAGGTGCTAGTCTAAAGGCAAACAAGACCAGGTGTCCTGGCCACAAAAGAAGTAGTATCCAGTAGGGGAACATGGATATACAGGAAAAAATTAGTCGTTCATGACATGAGCTTGGAACCAAGACCTTCCATTAGTTGAGTTATATACTTGGATCTCTATCAGTCTTTTCCAGGTTGTAATTATTTGGCCCGTTGCCCTATGAAGTTTGTTGAATTCAAATTTAGAATTATCTGGGGTCTGACCAATAGGTTGTAATTACTGATTCTTTATCTGGGACAAATAAGTATTAGCAAAGTCACATGTCAATGTAAGGTCAGTTGTCCGTGTAGGTACAAGTGGAAATGCTATCAGCTGTAAACCCCTATGGTCTCATTTGATGAAACCAGAATTGTCCAGAGATTTTATCACAGAGTCTGGTGATGGATAACATATCCAGGAGTCAGTAAGTTTGAGGGCAGTCGTTACTGTTTGGATAATCAAAGAACGGTATTGGTATGAGTATGTCTTGACCTAACAATTATAATAAGGAGGTGAGGAGAAAAAAAAAGGGTCATTATGAGCGGAAAAGAACAAAAGGCCTATATAAAAGAAGTATTATTATAAGCAAGCAGATAAACAAAACACAAATTAGATGGGGTCTTGGTCCAACCTCTTGGGCAGAAGCTGCCCAATATCCATTGTCATCTGCTTGTTCTAAAGACGCTGGGTCAGCTGTCTATTTCTGAAGATCAACTGTTCCTGGGATCCTCATTTTGACTTACCCTATTGGAGTAGACTTCCATTTGTGTGGAGTTCTGAATTTCTGTTTTAGTTGTGAAATGTGGACCCAAGGATTAACTCCCTGGAGTTTCACTGCTGTGTTTGTTGTTATTGGTGCTTGATACAGTCCCTTCCAACAGGTTTCAAGAGCAGTTTTTCTCTGAGGTCTCTTCCAATAGTTGAAATATCCTGGTTAAAAATCATGAAAAGATTATTTAGGAAAATGTTGTGGGAAAGGTAGCCTTAACCTGTTGGTGATGGAACCTGGAATAGGACATGAATCCCTCACAATATTTTGCCACATGCAGTAGGGCAAAGCCTAGTGTTGGGGGTGAAATCCTAAATACACAGACTTTCCAGTTACTAATTCATAGGTTGATAACAAATGTGTCCTTGAGAGAGTAGACTGCCTGACCATAAGGACTGATGGGAATACTTCTGGCCAAGAGAGCTAAAGAGTTTCTGAAAGCTTCACGGATTTTAAGGATGCCATTGGTCCTTTCAGTTTTTTCAGATTGAGACTGCCAGTGGTAAGGACAGTGTAGTTTTTGGGCAAGGGGTAATGCCTTCCAGAGTTCTTTTATAATGGTTCCCATAATGTGTGTGCCTCAATCACTTGATATGAAAGTATGAATGCTTAAATTGGAAACTCAAAATCCAGAAGCTTTTTAACAATTGTAAAGACTGTAACTTTTTGGCAAGAAAATGCCTCAACCCTCCTGGAAAAAGACATATAATAACTATAACATATTCAAACACCATGGAGAGTAGAAGTTAGATAAAGTCCATCTGAAGGCGTTCAAAGGGACCTTGAGGTTTTGATTCCTAACTATGTCCTACATTTGCAATTTTTCTAGGATTATGTTGTTGACAGGAGACACATGATCCAAAAATACTCTATGTCATCTTTTTAAAGTTTCTGTATCAATGTTGATTGGAGGTACTAACCAATTTGTCTAATCTGTGTTGAGGAGTTTCATGGAAAAACTTAGCTAATATCCATTTAAAAACATTTGGTGCCACCAAGCACCCATCTTGAGAACACCAGAGATTACCTGAGTGAAGGGTACAACCAGATTTTTTCTAATCTTCTTTTTCAAAATCAGGGGTTACAGGTTGATATTTTATAATGGCCTTTTTGAATCCCTCCAGATATTTATCCTTTGAGGGTTTAGATAGGATTATAATTTTAGTTAAAGCAGCTTATTTGGTATAGTGATCTTCTACTAGAACATTTCCATTAGCTTCCACATGATCTTTTTACATGGGTCCCAACCTATATAATTGCCACCTGTCTGGGATATGGGAGTGCATCTAGAAGTTCTTTAACTTGCTGTCTATTTTTTAATAGGAGTTCCAGCAGAGATGAGAAATAATCTTTGTTCCCAAAGCATCTCAAAGTCACGTACTACTCCAACACCACACCTGCTATTAGCAAACATATGTTTGCTCTCTGCTCTTTGGGTAGTGGACAAGCTCTAGTGAGTACAGTAAATTCTTTCATCTGGGCCAATTTTATCTCAGGTCAAGGACTGTATCCTTAGATTAGTGATTGTATATCCTGCTTGATAACTTCAAATTTCAGTCTGAAGTATGATTCATTGGCAAATGATATTAGGTTATTATTGGGGCAACTGGGTGGCTCAGTTGGTTAAGCATCTGCCTTCAGCTCAGGTCATGATCCCAGAGTCCTAGGATCAAGCCCAGCATCGGACTCCCTGCTCAACAGGGAGTCTGCTTCTCCCCCTCTCTCTCACTGTGCCTGCTTGTGCATGCCCTGTCGCTCTCTCTCAACTAAATAAATAAAATCTTAAAAAAATATATTTGGTTAGTTTTTTCAGTAAGAGTCTCTAATAAACCTGAGTGAGGTACAGCAAGTTCCCCAAGACAAGATGATCTTGAGGCTCCCCTTCTTCTGGTAGGTGCAGGAGAGGTTTCAGGGTGTTATGGTATAGAATTGTGAGGAGTAATAGAATCTCATAAGAGGCTAACTGGCTGACCAAAAATCGTTTTATGTTTTCAGTCAGTAGTGATATCTATACTGCATGAGGAACCACAAGGTCAAGCAAGGAGCCTAGAACTTGCATTGCAAAAGTGTCAACAAGAGGTATAGAAGGAGAGAAATCAGAAACATAAGGGGAAAGACAGAGAGCTGGATATTGAGAGGCAACTGAAGGACAGGAAAGAGAGGGTTTACCAGAGAAATTAATCTAGCTTGCTCTTGTTTACATTTGCCCAAGTGTTCATTAGCATTGGCCAAAGAATCTTTTAGTGAAGCAATTTTTACCTCAGACTTTTGTTTGTAGGCCTCTGCCTACCCATCGAAAAACACTGCCCATTGGGCCTGTGAAAACTTTTTCTGTTTCTTTTCTAAGGTACCTTTCAAATGAACAATTTTGTTCAAATCAAATGTTCCCCTGAGTGGCCGCTGGAGGCCCAAATCATTCTTGGTGAAGTTATGCCATTGAGAAAGGCACAAGAATTAGGATGTAACGAGAGTCCATATAAGATGCAGGCATTTGCTCCTTGACTCCACATGTCAGTGAGGTGTTTGGCTCACACCTTCTGTCGCACCTTTCCCAGTCAGAGTCGCACTGCTGCCACACCTAGGCCTGAGGGCTCGCCTAGGTGTGGGCAGCCCACCTGGCCCACAGCTGCGTGCACTGAGGGGACCGTCAAAGATACACTGAGGAACAACAAGACAAGCGCAGGCTGAGAACCAACAGCCTCCCGCCGTCCAGCCTGGCCTGTTTGCTCCTGCTTCTAGCCCAGTGGAATCCATCCACCTCACAGACCTACTCTGTTACGACTGTGGGAATCGAGTGGAGATAACATCTGGAGGTGTTGAAAAACGTTTTGTGTGAAAGTACTATATTTAGAAATCAGCCCTAGATGCAGGAAGATACATCTGGATCTCTACAAACGAACATCTCCAGCGCTGAGTATTGAGGTACGAAGCGGGGAGCCGTGAATCCACGCAGAGATATCGGAAGATAACGGAAGGGGGAGGGAGCCGCTGCGCTGGGGCACCAGGAGGCAGTAGCCACCTGCCCTGGGGAGTGGGCCAGACTTGCAGACCAGCACCCATGAGAAAGTAGACTGAGACCTTGAGCCCCGGAATGCACACCTCACCTGACTGAAAAGCAGAGCTCCAGAGTGATCACTCGAACTAGACTGAAACCCGGAGCTCGGGAGCGCGCACGCAACCAGACTGAAAACCTGCACTCTGGAGTGTGCGCGAACCACACTGAAACACGGAGCTGGGGAGCATGCGCAGGAACCATGGGCGGCTGGCGGTGTTAGAAGCACAAAGGACAGAGATGTGCCAGCCCTGGAAGTGAGGGCTGGGAGAGTGGCTGTGGGGCTCACAACCTAGGACGCTGCGGGGTTTTTAGCAGCAGCAATGGAAACAGAGTTAAAGTGGCCAGGAGAACTCCGTGGAGAGCAAACTACGATCTCTCTGTTCTGAGACAGAGGCTGGGATACAGCCACTGCTGCTCTGACTCTCAGAAGAGTCATAGAAAACCTCCAGGGAAAGCGCCAGAGAACAAAAGCCAAGAAATACCGGTTCACATTGTGCCCATCCCCATTCCCCCTCACAGAGGACGAGGCGACTCTATCCAAACAGGGTTGCCGGAGTATCAGCACAGCAGGCCCCTCCCTCAGAAGGCAGACTGAAAAATCAAGAAGCCCACATCCCTAAGGTCCCTATAAAACACATGCACACTGCCTGGATCCTGGTCAATAATTTGGGCTCTGGGCATCCCCACAACCTCTCATCAGAATGATGAGGAGGAGGAACCCTCAGAAAAGAAAGGACATGGAGACTGTGGCCTTTGCCACAGAACTGATGGATATGGATATAACCAAATTGTCAGAAATGGAGTTCAGAGTAACAATGGTCAAGATGATGTGTAGGCTTGAAAAATATATTAATGGAAATATTAATGAGAATATAGAATCTCTAAAGGCAGAAATGAGAGCAAATCTGCCAGAAATTAAAAATGCTATGAATCAAATGCAATCAAAACTAGATACTCTGACAGCCAGGGTAAATGAGGCAGAAGAACAAATTAGTGAATTGGAGGATAGGATGGTAGAAGAGAAAGTTAAAACAGAAACTTGGCTCGAAAAAATCCAATCTCAAGAATGTAGATTACGGGAGATTACTGACTCAATGAAACGTTCCAATGTCAGAATCATCGGCATCCCCGAGGGGGTGGAGAAAGAGAGAGGTCTAGAAGAGATATTTGAACAAATTGTAGCTGAGAACTTCCCTAATCTGACAAAGGAAACAAGCATTCGTGTCCAAGAGGCAGGGAGGACCCCTCCCAAGGTCAATGACCACAGACCTACACCACGTCACGTCATAGTGCAATTTACAAATATTAGATCCAAGGATAGTATTGAGAGCATCCAGGGGGAAGAAAATCCTTACATACAGAGGGAAGAATATCAGAATAATGTCAGACCTGTCAGACCTGGCAGGCCAGGAAGGGTTGGGAAGTTTTTTTTCAAAGCTCTGAGAAGAACATGCAGCCAAGGATCCTTTATCCAGCAAGGCTGTCATTCAGAATTGATGGAGAAATAAGGACCTTCCAAGATCAGCAGAAACTGAAGGAATTCATGACCACCAAACCAGCCCTACATGAGATTTTAAGGGGGGTTCTATAAAAGTAAAAAGGCCCCAAGAGTGATACAGAACAGAAATTTACAATCTGTAGAAACAAAGACTTCACAGGCAACATGACATCATTAAAATCATATCTCTCAATAATCACTCTCAATGTGAATGGCCTAAATACTCCCATAATGCCACAGGGTTGCAGATTGGATAAAAAGACATGACCCATCCATTTGCTGTTCTACAAGAGACTCATTTTGAACCTAAAGATACATCCAGACTGAAAGTGAAGGGATGGAAAACCATTTTTCATGCCAATGGACCTCAAAAGAAAGCTGAGGTAGCAATTCTCATATCAGACAGATTAGATTTTAAACTAAAGACTGCAGTTAGAGATACAGAAGACCACTATATTATTCTTAAAGGATGTATCCAACAAGTGGATATGAAAATTATAAATATCTACACCCCCAACAGGGGAGCAGCTAGATACACAAGCCAACTCTTAACCAGAATAAAGAGATATATAGATAATACGATAATAGTAGGGGACCTCAACACTCCCCTATCAGCAATAGACAGATCACCTAAGCAGAAAATCAACAAAGAAACAAGAGCTTTGAATGACATATTGGACCAGATGGACCTCATAGATATATACAGAACACTACACCCCAGAACAACAGAATACTCATTCTTTTTGAATGCACATGGAACTTTCTCCAGAATAGACCATATACTGGGTCACAAAACAGGTCTCAACCAATACCAAAAGACTGAGATTATTCCCTGCATATTCTCAGACCACAATGCTTTGAAACTGGAATTCAATCACAAGGAAAAATTTGGAAGAAACTCAAACACTTGGAAACTAAGAACCATCCTGCTCAAGAATGATTGGGTAAACCAGGGAATTAAGAAGGAGATTAAACAATTTTTGGAGACCAACGAAAATGAAAACACATCGGTCCAAAACCTATGGGACACTGAAAAGGCAGTCCTAAGGGGAAAATACATAGCCATCCAAACCTCACTCAAAAGAATAGAAAAATCTAAAATGAAGTTTTTATAGAGAAGCTGGAGCTGGAACAGAAGAACAGGCCTAACCCATGCATGAGAAGGCAGGTGATCAAGATTAGAGCAGAGATCAATGAATTAGAAACCAGGAGCACAGTAGAGCAGATCAACAGAACTAGAAGCTGGTTCTTTGAAAGAATAAGTAAGATCAATAAGCCACTGGCCAGACTTATTCAAAAGAATAGAGAAAGGACCCAAATTAATAAAATTACGAATGAAAGGGGAGAGATCACGACCAACACCAATGAAATAGGAGAGATCATTAGAAACTTTTATCAACAGCTTTATGCCAATAAATTAAACAACCTGGAAGAAATGGATGCCTTCCTGGAAACCTATAAACTACCAAGACTGAAACAGGAAGAAATTGATTATTTAAACAGACTGATTAATTATGAAGAGATTGAAGCAGTGATCAAAAACCTCCCCAAAAACAAGAGTCCAGGGCCTGACAGATTCCCCGGGGAATTCTCCCAAACATTCAAAGAAATAATACCTATTCTCTTGAAGCTGTTTCAAAAAATAGAAACAGAAGGAAAACTACCAAACTCATCCTATGAGGCCAGTATTACCTTGATCCCCAAACCAGGCAAAGACCCCATCAAAAAGGAGAATTACACACCGATATGCCTGATGAATATGGAAGCCAAAATTCTCAACAAGATCCAGCTAATAGGATCCAACAGTACATTAAAAGGATTATCCATCACAACCAAATGGGATTCATCCCTGGGATGCAAGGGTGGTTCAACATTCACAAATAGATCAGTGTGATAGATCATATCAACAAGAAAAGAGTCAAGAACCATATGATCCTCTCAACTGATGCAGAAAAAGCATTTGACAAAATACAGCATCCTTTCCTGATTAAAACCCTTCAGAGTGTAGGGATAGAGGGTACATTCCTCAATTTCATAAAAACCATCTATGAAAAGCCTACAGCGAATATCATTCTCAATGGGGAAAAGCTGAAAGCCTTTCCCTTAAAATCAGGAGCACGATAAGGATGCCCACTCTCACCATTATTATTCAACATAGTACTAGAAGTCCTTGCAACAGCAATCAGACAACAAAAAGGGATAAAAGATATCCAAATTGGAAAAGAAGAAGTCAAACTGTCTCTCTTCGCAGATGACATGATACTCTATATGGAAAACCCAAAAGACTCCACCCCCAAATTACTAGAACTAATAGAGCAATTCAGTAATGTGATGGGATACAAAAACAATGCTCAGAAATCAGTTGCATTTCTATACACAAACAATGAGACTGAAGAAAGAGAAATTAGGGAATCCATTCCATTTACAATAGCACCAAAAATCATATGTTATCTCGGAATTAACTTAACCAGAGAGGTAAAGGATCTATATTCTAGAAACTACAAATCACTCTTGAAAGACATTGAAGAAGACACAAAAAGATGGAAAAATATTCCATGCTCATGGATCAGAAGAATAAACATAGTTAAAATGTCTATGCTACCCAGAGCAATCTACACTTTCAATGCCATCCTGATC
>NW_024425341.1:12175512-12309092 GCF_017311325.1 Ursus maritimus | reverse complement strand
CCGATTCCTAAAGTGTATGAGGTGCTAGTCTAAAGGGCAAACAAGACCAGGTGTCCTGGCCAAAGAAGTAGTATCCAGTAGGGGAACATGGATATACAGGAAAAATTAGTCGCTCATGACATGAGCTTGGAACCAAGACCTTCCATTAGTGAGTTATATACTTGATCTCTATCAGTCTTTTCCAGGTTGTAATTATTTGGCCCGGTTGCCCTATGAAGTTTGTTGAATTCAAATTTAGAATTATCTGGGGTCTGACCAAAGGTTGTAATTACTGATTCTTTATCTGGGACAAATAAGTATTAGCAAAGTCACATGTCAATGTAAGGTCAGTTGTCCGTGTAGGTACAAGTGGAAATGCTATCAGCTGTAAACCCCTATGGTCTCATTTGATGAAACCAGAATTGTCCAGAGATTTTATCACAGAGTCTGGTGATGGATAACATATCCAGGGAGTCAGTAAGTTTGAGGGCAGTCGCTTACTTTGGATAATCAAAGAACGGTATTGGTATGAGTATGTCTTGACCTAACAATTATAATAAGGAGGTGAGGAGAAAAAAAGGGTCATTATGAGCAGGAAAAGAACAAAGGCCTATATAAAAGAAGTATTATTATAAGCAAGCAGATAAACAAAACACAAATTAGATGGGGTCTTGTCCAACCTCTTGGGCAGAAGCTGCCATATCCATTGTCATCTGCTTGTTCTAAAGACGCTGGGTCAGCTGTCTATTTCTGAGAAGATCAACTGTTCCTGGGATCCTCATTTTGACTTACCCTATTGGAGTAGACTTCCATTTGTGTGGAGTTCTGAATTTCTGTTTTAGTTGTGAAATGTGACCCAGATTAACTCCTGGAGTTTCACTGCTGTGTTTGTTGTTATTGGTGCTTGATACAGTCCCTTCCAACAGGTTTCAAGAGCAGTTTTTCTCTGAGGTCTCTTCCAATAGTTGAAATATCCTGGTTAAAAATCATGAAAAGATTATTTAGGAAAATGTTGTGGGAAAGGTAGCCTTAACCTGTTGGTGATGGAACCTGGAATAGGACATGAATCCCTCACAATATTTTGCCACATGCAGAAGGGAAAGCCTAGTGTTGGGGGTGAAATCCTAAATACACAGACTTTCCAGTTACTAATTCATAGGTTGATAACAAATGTGTCCTTGAGAGAGTAGACTGCCTGACCATAAGGACTGATGGGAATACTTCTGGCCAAGAGAGCTAAAGAGTTTCCTGAAAGCTTCACGATTTTAAGGATGCCATTGGTCCTTTCAGTTTTTTCAGATTGAGACTGCCAGTGGTAAGGACAGTGTAGTTTTTGGGCAAGGGGTAATGCCTTCCAGAGTTCTTTTATAATGGTTCCCATAATGTGTGTGCCTCAATCACTTGATATGAAAGTATGAATGCTTAAATTGGAAACTCAAAATCCAGAAGCTTTTTAACAATTGTAAAGACTGTAACTTTTGGCAAGAAATGCTCAACCTCCAAAAAGACATATAATAACTATAACATATTCAAACACCATGGAGAGTAGAAGTTAGATAAAGTCCATCTGAAGGCGTTCAAAGGGACCTTGAGGTTTTGATTCCTAACTATGTCCTACATTTGCAATTTTCTAGGATTATGTTGTTGACAGGAGACACATGATCCAAAAATACTCTATGTCATCTTTTTAAAGTTTCTGTATCAATGTTGATTGGAGGTACTAACCAATTTGTCTAATCTGTGTTGAGGAGTTTCATGGAAAAACTTAGCTAATATCCATTTAAAAACATTTGGTGCCACCAAGCACCCATCTTGAGAACACCAGAGATTACCTGGAGGAAGGGTACAACCAGATTTTTCTAATCTTCTTTTTCAAAATCAGGGGTTACAGGTTGATATTTTATAATGGCCTTTTTGAATCCCTCCAGATATTTATCCTTTGAGGGTTTAGATAGGATTATAATTTTAGTTAAAGCAGCTTATTTGGTATAGTGATCTTCTACTAGAACATTTCCATTAGCTTCCACATGATCTTTTACATGGGTCCCAACCTATATAATTGCCACCTGTCTGGGATATGGGAGTGCATCTAGAAGTTCTTTAACTTGCTGTCTATTTTTTAATAGGAGTTCCAGCAGAGATGAGAAATAATCTTTGTTCCCAAAGCATCTCAAAGTCAACTTACCCAACACCACACCTGCTATTAGCAAACATATGTTTGCTCTCTGCTCTTTGGGTAGTGGACAAGCTCTAGTGAGTACAGTAAATTCTTTCATCTGGGCCATAATTTTATCTCAGGTCAAGGACTGTATCCTTAGATTAGTGATTGTATATCCTGCTTGATAACTTCAAATTTCAGTCTGAAGTATGATTCATTGGCAAATGATATTAGGTTATTATTGCAACTGGGTGGCTCAGTTGGTTGTACATCTGCCTTCAGCTCAGGTCATGATCCCAGAGTCCTAGGATCAAGCCAGCATCGGACTCCTGCTCAACAGGGAGTCTGCTTCTCCCCTCTCTCTCACTGTGCTCGCTTGTGCATGCCCTGTCGCTCTCTCTCTCAACTAAATAAATAAAATCTTAAAAATATATTTGGTTAGTTTTTTCAGTAAGAGTCTCTAATAAACCTGAGTGAGGTACAGCAAGTTCCCCAAGACAAGATGATCTTGAGGCTCCCCTTCTTCTGGTAGGTGCAGGAGAGGTTTCAGGGTGTTATGGTATAGAATTGTGAGGGAGTAATAGAATCTCATAAGAGGCTAACTGGCTGACCAAAAATCGTTTATGTTTTCAGTCAGTAGTGATATCTATACTGCATGAGGAACCACAAGGTCAAGCAAGGAGCCTAGAACTTGCATTGCAAAAGTGTCAACAAGAGGTATAGAAGGAGAGAAATCAGAAACATAAGGGGAAAGACAGAGAGCTGGATATTGAGAGGCAACTGAAGGACAGGAAAGAGAGGGTTTACCAGAGAAATTAATCTAGCTTGCTCTTGCTTTACATTTGCCCAAGTGTTCATTAGCATTGGCCAAAGAATCTTTTAGTGAAGCAATTTTTACCTCAGACTTTTGTTTGTAGGCCTCTGCCTACCCATCGAAAAACACTGCCCATTGGGCCTGTGAAAACTTTTTCTGTTTCTTTTCTAAGGTACCTTTCAAATGAACAATTTTGTTCAAATCAAATGTTCCCCTGAGTGGCCGCTGGAGGCCCAAATCATTTTGGTGAAGTTATGCCATTGAGAAAGGCACAAGAATTAGGATGTAACGAGAGTCCATATAAGATGCAGGCATTTGCTCCTTGACTCCACATGTCAGTGAGGTGTTTGGCTCACACCTTCTGTCGCACCTTTCCCAGTCAGAGTCGCACTGCTGCCACACCCAGGCCTGAGGGCTCGCCTAGGTGTGGGCAGCCCACCTGGCCCACAGCGTGCACTGAGGGGACCGTCAAAGATACACTGAGGAACAACAAGACAAGCGCAGGCTGAGAACCAACAGCCTCCTCGTCCAGCCTGGCCTGTTTGCTCCTGCTTCTAGCCCAGTGGGAATCCATCCACCTCACAGACCTACTCTGTTACGACTGTGGGAATCGAGTGGAGATAACATCTGGAGGTGTTGAAAACGTTTTGTGTGAAAGTACTATATTTAGAAATCAGCCCTAGATGCAGGAAGATACATCTGATCTCTACAAACGAACATCTCCAGCGCTGAGATGTGAGGCGAAGCGGGAGCCGTGAACTACGCAGAGATATCGGAAGATAACGGAAGGGGAGGAGCCGCGCTGTGGGGCACCAGGAGGCAGTAGCCACCTGCCCTGGGAGGGCCAGACGCAGACCAGCACCCATGAGAAAGTAGACTGAGACCTTGAGCCCCGGAATGCACACCTCACCTGACTGAAAAGCAGAGCCCAGAGTGATCACTGAACTAGACTGAAACCCGGAGTCGGATGCGCACGCAACCAGACTGAAAACCTGCACTCTGGAGTGTGCGCCGAACCACACTGGAAACAGGAGCTGGGGAGCATGCGCAGGAACCATGGGCGGCGCGTGTTAGAAGCACAAAGGACAGAGATGTGCCAGCCCTGGAAGTGAGGGCTGGGAGAGTGGCTGTGGGGCTCACAACCTAGGACGCTGCGGGTTTTTAGCAGCAGCAATGGAAACAGAGTTAAAGTCAGGAGAACTCCGTGGAGAGCAAACTACGATCTCTCTGTTCTGAGACAGAGGCTGGGATACAGCCACTGCTGCTCTGACTCTCAGAAGAGTCATAGAAAACCTCCAGGGAAAGCGCCAGAGAACAAAAGCCAAGAAATACCGGTTCACATTGTGCCCATCCCCATTCCCCTCACAGAGGACGAGGCGACTCTATCCAAACAGGGTTGGGAGTATCAGCACAGCAGGCCCCTCCCTCAGAAGGCAGACTGAAAAATCAAGAAGCCCACATCCCTAAGGTCCCTATAAAACACATGCACACTGCCTGGATCCTGGTCAATAATTTGGGCTCTGGGCATCCCCACAACCTCTCATCAGAATGATGAGGAGGAGGAACCCTCAGAAAAGAAAGGACATGGAGACTGTGGCCTTTGCCACAGAACTGATGGATATGGATATAACCAAATTGTCAGAAATGGAGTTCAGAGTAACAATGGTCAAGATGATGTGTAGGCTTGAAAAATATATTAATGGAAATATTAATGAGAATATAGAATCTCTAAAGGCAGAAATGAGAGCAAATCTGCCAGAAATTAAAAATGCTATGAATCAAATGCAATCAAAACTAGATGCTCTGACAGCCAGGGTAAATGAGGCAGAAGAACAAATTAGTGAATTGGAGGATAGGATGGTAGAAGAGAAAGTTAAAACAGAAACTTGGCTCGAAAAAATCCAATCTCAAGAATGTAGATTACGGGAGATTACTGACTCAATGAAACGTTCCAATGTCAGAATCATCGGCATCCCCGAGGGGGTGGAGAAAGAGAGAGGTCTAGAAGAGATATTTGAACAAATTGTAGCTGAGAACTTCCTAATCTGACAAAGGAAACAAGGATTCGGTCTCCAAGAGGCAGGAGGACCCTCCCAAGGTCAATGACCACAGACCTACACCACGTCACGTCATAGTGCAATTTACAAATTAGATCCAAGGATAGTATTGAGAGCATCCAGGGGGAAGAAAATCCTTACATACAGAGGGAAGAATATCAGAATAATGTTGATCCTGTCAGACCTGGCAGGCCAGGAAGGGTTGGGAAGTTTTTTTTCAAAGCTCTGAGAAGAACATGCAGCCAAGGATCCTTTATCCAGCAAGGCTGTCATTCAGAATTGATGGAGAAATAAGGACCTTCCAAGATCAGCAGAAACTGAAGGAATTCATGACCACCAAACCAGCCCTACATGAGATTTTAAGGGGGTTCTATAAAAGTAAAAGGCCCCAAGAGTGATACAGAACAGAAATTTACAATCTGTAGAAACAAAGACTTCACAGGCAACATGACATCATTAAAATCATATCTCTCAATAATCACTCTCAATGTGAATGGCCTAAATACTCCCATAATGCCACAGGGTTGCAGATTGGATAAAAAGACATGACCCATCCATTTGCTGTTCTACAAGAGACTCATTTTGAACCTAAAGATACATCCAGACTGAAAGTGAAGGGATGGAAACCATTTTCATGCCAATGGACCTCAAAAGAAAGCTGAGGTAGCAATTCTCATATCAGACAGATTAGATTTTAAACTAAAGACTGCAGTTAGAGATACAGAAGACCACTATATTATTCTTAAAGGATGTATCCAACAAGTGGATATGAAAATTATAAATATCTACACCCCCCAACAGGGGAGCAGCTAGATACACAAGCCAACTCTTAACCAGAATAAAGAGATATATAGATAATACGATAATAGTAGGGGACCTCAACACTCCCCTATCAGCAATAGACAGATCACCTAAGCAGAAAATCAACAAAGAAACAAGAGCTTTGAATGACATACTGGACCAGATGGACCTCATAGATATATACAGAACACTACACCCCAGAACAACAGAATACTCATTCTTTTCGAATGCACATAGAACTTTCTCCAGAATAGACCATATACTGGGTCCCAAAACAGGTCTCAACCAAAAGCAACAGACTGAGATTATTCCCTGCATATTCTCAGACCACATGCTTTGAAACTGGAACTCAATCACAAGGAAAAATTTGGAAGAAACTCAAACACTTGGAAACTAAGAACCATCCTGCTCAAGAATGATTGGGTAAACCAGGGAATTAAGAAGGAAGATTAAACAATTTTTGGAAACCAATGAAAATGAAAACACATTGGTCCAAAACCTATGGGACACTGCAAAGGCAGTCCTAAGGGGAAAATACAGAGCCATCCAAGCCTCACTCAAAAGAATAGAAAAAATCTAAAATGAAGTTTTTATAGAGAAGCTGGAGCTGGAACAGAAGAACAGGCCTAACCCATGCATGAGAAGGCAGGTGATCAAGATTAGAGCAGAGATCAATGAATTAGAAACCAGGAGCACAGTAGAGCAGATCAACAGAACTAGAAGCTGGTTCTTTGAAAGAATAAGTAAGATCAATAAGCCACTGGCCAGACTTATTCAAAAGAATAGAGAAAGGACCCAAATTAATAAAATTACGAATGAAAGGGGAGAGATCACGACCAACACCAATGAAATAGGAGAGATCATTAGAAACTTTTATCAACAGCTTTATGCCAATAAATTAAACAACCTGGAAGAAATGAATGCCTTCCTGGAAACCTATAAACTACCAAGACTGAAACAGGAAGAAATTGATTATTTAAACAGACTGATTAATTATGAAGAGATTGAAGCAGTGATCAAAAACCCCCCAAAAGAGTCCAGGGCCTGACAGATTCCCGGGAATTCTCCCAAACATTCAAAGAAATAATACCTATTCTCTTGAAGCTGTTTCAAAAAATAGAAACAGAAGGAAAACTACCAAACTCATCCTATGAGGCCAGTATTACCTTGATCCCCAAACCAGGCAAAGACCCCATCAAAAGGAGAATTACACACCGATATGCCTGATGAATATGGAAGCCAAAATTCTCAACAAGATCCAGCTAATAGGATCCAACAGTACATTAAAAGGATTATCCATCACAACCAAATGGGATTCATCCCTGGGATGCAAGGGTGGTTCAACATTCACAAATAGATCAGTGTGATAGATCATATCAACAAGAAAAGAGTCAAGAACCATATGATCCTCTCAACTGATGCAGAAAAAGCATTTGACAAAAATACAGCATCCTTTCCTGATTAAAACCCTTCAGAGTGTAGGGATAGAGGGTACATTCCTCAATTTCATAAAACCATCTATGAAAAGCCTACAGCCAATATATTCTCAATGGGGAAAAGCTGAAAGCCTTTCCCTTAAAATCAGGAGCAATAAGGATGCCCACTCTCACCATTATTATTCAACATAGTACTAGAAGTCCTTTGCAACAGCAATCAGACAACAAAAGGGATAAAAGATATCCAAATTTGAAAAGAAGAAGTCAAACTGTCTCTCTTCGCAGATGACATGATACTCTATAGGAAACCCAAAAGACTCCACCCCCAAATTACTAGAACTAATAGAGCAATTCAGTAATGTGATGGGATACAAAAACAATGCTCAGAAATCAGTTGCATTTCTATACACAAACAATGAGACTGAAGAAAGAGAAATTAGGGAATCCATTCCATTTACAATAGCACCAAAAATCATATGTTATCTCGGAATTAACTTAACCAGAGAGGTAAAGGATCTATATTCTAGAAACTACAAATCACTCTTGAAAAACATTGAAGAAGACACAAAAAGATGGAAAAATATTCCATGCTCATGGATCGGAAGAATAAACATAGTTAAAATGTCTATGCTACCCAGAGCAATCTACACTTTCAATGCCATCCTGATCAAAATACCGAGGACATTTTTCAAAGAACTGGAACAAACAGCCCTTAAATTTGTGTGGAACCAGAAAAGGCCCCGAATCGCCAAGGAATTGTTGAAAAGGAAAAACAAAGCTGGGGGCATCACGTTGCCGGATTTCAAGCTATACTACAAAGCTGTGATCACAAAGACAGCATGGTACTAGCACAAAAGCAGACACATAGACCAATGGAACATAATACAGAACCCAGAAATGGACCCTCGGCTCTTTGGGCAACTAATTTTTGACAAAGCAGGAAAAAACATCCAGTGGAAAAAAGTCTCTTCAATAAATGGTGCTGGGAAAATTGGACAGCTACATGCAAAAGAAAAACTTGACCACTCTCTCACACCATACACAAAGATAAACTCCAAATGGATGAAAGACCTCGATGACAGGAATCCATCAAAATCCTAGAGGAGAACATAGGCAGCAATCTCTTTGACATCGGCCACAGTAACTTTTTTCATGACACATCTCCAAAGGCAAGAGAAACAAAAGAAAAAATGAACTTGTGGGACTTCATCAAGATAAGAAGCTTCTGCACAGCAAAGGAAACAGTCAAAAAAACTAAGAGGCAGCCCATGGAATGGGAGAAGATACTTGCAAATGACACTACAGATAAAAGATTAGTATCCAAGATCTACAAAGAACTTCTCAAACTCAATAAACGTGAAACAAATAATCAAATCAAAAAATGGGCAGAAGATATGAACAGACACTTTTCCGATGACAACATACAAATGGCTAACAGACACATGAAAAAAATGTTCAAAATCATTAGCCATCAGGGAAATTCAAATCAAAACTCCATTGAGATACCACCTTATGCCAGTTAGAATGGCAAAAATTGACAAGGCAGGAAACAACAAACGTTGGAGAGGATGTGGAGAAAGGGGATCCCTCTTACACTGTTGGTGGGAATGCAAGGTGGTACAGCCACTTTGGAAAACAGTGTGGAGGTCCCTTAAAAAGTTAAAAATAGAGCTACCCTATGATCCAGCAATTGCACTACCGGGTATTTACTCGAAAGATACAGACATAGTGAAGAGAAGGGCCATATGCACCCCAATGTTCATAGCAGCATTGTCCACAATAGCTAAATTTTGGAAGGAGCCGAGATGCCCTTCAACAGAAGACTGGATTAAGAAGATGTGGTCCATATATACAGTGGAATATTACTCAGCCATCAGAAAGAACGATTACTCAACATTTGCAGCAACGTGGACAGGACTGGAGGAGATTATGCTAAGTGAAATAAGTCAAGCAGAGAAAGACAATAATCACATGGTTTCACTCATTTGTGGAATATAAGAAATAGCAGGAAGATTGGTAGGAGAAGGAAGGGAAGAATGAAGGGGGGGTTTAACAGAGGGGGAATGAACCATGAAAGACTACGGACTCTGGGAAACAAACTGAGGGCTTCAGAGGGGAGGGGGGTGGGGGACTGGAATAGGCCGGTGGTGGGTATTAAGGAGGGCACGTATTGTATGGTGCACTGGGTGTTATATGCAAATAATGAATCATGGAACAATACATCAAAAACTAAGAATATACTGTACAGTGACTGACATAACATAATAAAAAATTATTATTAAAAAAAAAAGGATGCAGGCATTTTTCCTGGCAGAAGAGAGGATTTAGACTTAGACAACCCCAGGAGATGTGGCAATAGTTGGCAGGAATGTAATGCTTATGTACCTTGTGTCATGGGTTCCCAACCTAAGGTTGGCTGTCTCTGAAAGCAGACCTGATCATCTATACCCCCACCCCCACCCCAGGCAGAAAACCAGACAATGCTCTCTCAGCATGAAAGCCAAACCAAACTAACATGTAAGGAAAACCTCATCCAGTTTTATTGGTGACTCACAGCAAAGTTTGTCCAAATAGATGCTAGTCCACTTGAAACCACGAAGTCTGTGAGGGAGATTGAAACAACGGGCTTACAGGGCCTATGTTCTACCCTATGATTCTTCTTTTTTATGACTTTGAGACAGCATAACACAAAACAGCAATGTGAAAGATAGCAAAAGTGATGATGAAAAGGAATCGCTTGTCTCTACCAATGATGCCCCCAAAATGGGAACCGATAACAAAACCGAGTACCAAACTATGAACAAATAGTCAAGGAACTCAACACAGCAGAGTTCAGACTCTGTACTGACTGACCATGTCCTCATGGACTCAACACACCTCCAAGACACAGGGGTCACTGGGCACTGCACCTGGTTGAAGGCTGGGGTCTATGGCAGTAGGTCATACAAATCAGGTATCTGCTGCATCTGCACAGTAACTGTGGAGTCACCAGAGGCCACCCAAATGAAAACAAGCAGAGGCTGTTTCGTCAGAGCTTGCTATACATGCCAAGGGAGTCAACCCCTATCACTTGCATTTGGCAGAAACTTGAAGGCAGAGGAGTAGGAAAGCTTTATAGTGGAAAAAGGGGACAGCCTCAAATATGCCATGCCTGGAGGCTGTTGGCATGAGGAAGCTGTAGGAAAACTAACTGGAAGCAGGGCATCCTATGTAATTGGCTAAGGGACACATTAGGCTTTTTCTGGTCGGTCCTAAGCTGGGAACAGACCAAAACTAGGGAAGCTGTCAGTCATTAATCAAGTCCTGGCTGTTTTCCACCAATTCTGAAAAGGGTTATTGTTTGGATTCCTGCACTTTTTGCTAGAAAGAGTGGTTTGATTTCCCACAAGTCTGACCTGTAGATAGTAGGCTAGCTTCCTGGGCTGTTTCCTATAGAAAATGGGTTGGTTTCCTGGGCCAGTTGCTATGGATCCTGGGTCAGAGTTCTATTTTTATATATGATTTGGCCACTATTCGTTTGTATTTTCAGTCTCTCACAACATAGGGTATGTACTATTATTCTCATTTTACAAATGAGGGGAGTGTGACATAGAGACACAATAAATGGCAGAGCAAGAATTCCAGCTAAGGCAATTTGTCTAGTCTGTGCCCTCAGCCCTGTAGGTAGCTGCCTCCAATGTTGCTATCTTGGTTTGGGTCCATTCCAGAAATTTCTTTTTGGTGAGAAAGTTTAAATCTCTGTTCTTCTGCCCGGTTGTTTGGGGTTCTCCTACCTACTCATTTCTGTGGCCCAACGAAAGAAGATGTATATTGTTACATTAATAACTTATGAAAGACATTTTTTTTTTAGTTCTTGTTTGCAAATGTCTTCCAAGACTAGAAAAGGGGAATTTTTATAATTCCCCTGGAAGCAGACTCTGAACCGGAGATTAGTATACAGTAAGCTTATTAGTGAAAGCTCTTGGACTCAACCTCTGAGGAAGGGAAGGGAGGGAAGCAGAACTGAGCAGAGAGAAGCTGAGCTATGATACAGCCTCAACCAAGGTCTCAGTCACAGCCATGGGACTCAGTGGTGTGGCTTTCAGAGTTGACTTGCATTGCAGCAAGGAGGCCTGGTCTTTTGTTCCCCTAGAGACTGGTCGATAGAACAGGCTTCCCCCAAGAACAGTTGTGGGCAATTTCCACAGGAAACTGAAGTCTGATGACTGTCTTCTGGCAACACTCCCAGTATCTAGGAGAATGAGTGCATCCCCCATAAAAGGAATCACTGTGCAGTGTGTTTATGTACTGCACATATCATTCTAAGAGAGAAAAGCTCTAAGAAATCACTCCTCAGAAACCACTAACAATTAAAAAAGGTGGGGGCTGGTTTAGAGTGCTAAGTCCTGGAGGTGCTATATTTTGGCATAGATAGAAGATAGAAAGATAGAAATAATTGAGCCAGTAAAGAACAACCCCTGAGGGCTGATGTGACCACCTCCTGGATAACTGAACTAATAGAAACACATACCCAGAAATATCAGGGGTGGTGGGAGTGGCCAGATGAGCTTCCTCCAGATATGCTTTGGGTCCCAGCTTGATCCTCATTCACACCACAAACTTTGGGATTTCCTTATGACACCAGTATAAGTGCATGAGATTTGGTTCCTGAACTGGAATTAGACCAGGGCATGAGATAATCCATAAACTCCTTTGGACTTATTCCTACCCGCTCCAGGTAGAAATCCTGTGACCTCTGAGCCAGGGGCCTCTCCCTTGAACTAACTCAGGGGTGATCTGGAAAGAGATCAAGAAGTTCCATGAGGTTGGGGGGATGGGGCAATAAAATGGAAGAACAGAGCAGACGATGCCAATAAGGAGGAGAAAGGGAAAAAGGAGAAAAGAAGAAGCAAAATAAGACGAAAAAGGGGGAGGCTGCTTACATAGTGTCCTCCCTAAACACGGGAGACACATTAGAAGACACTTCAAGATTCTTTCATCTTCATGATTCTAACATTAAGTTGGCATTGCAAGTAATTTTCTTGTAGAGATCATATGTCCCTCTCCCCACCTACCAAGTCTGGTTTTATATTTGGAGAATAAAACATTATTCTACCCCCTAGCACATCTTAGCGGAGAACACAGTAAAGCTTTAGAACCCTTCCTTCCTGTCAGTTTCAACAAATACTCTACAGAAAGACACAAATCATGCAATGAAACAAACCCTCCCCAAGGATAATAAGGAAAATGGGTGAAAGACAAAGCCGGGAAGAGTGACACCCCATAATACCGGGGTTGTGAAAGCCATCTTTTCAATTCGCACTAAAAGTAAGACTACGAAAAGGAATCACCTATTTTCCAAGTGATTTGCTCTTTGTAACAAAGTGCTCAATGCAAAACAAAAACGCTTAACAGTTCAGAAAATAGCTTTGAAAGTTCATATATACAGGAACATTTTCTCAAAATGTTTCGCCTACAAAAGACTACACCATTTGTGGGAGAAAACACAGCTTTCCGAATGTTGAAGAGCCGGATAAATGTTTATCTCTTAGATTTTCCAAATACCCTAATAGAAAGTCCTTCTCTGTATTGCACTGAATGATCCCGTCAGAATGTTAAGCACAAGTTTACTCCGAAAGTGTACTGCTTTGAGATTTGGATCTTTCCTCTTTTTCACAGGTCTCTGAGCAAACCATTCAGGCTCTCCTGATCTCCTGCTGTCTCAGACAGCTCAAGTCTTCATAGGTTAAGGCAGGTATTGGACACTTGTGGTTTTGTTTTGTTTTTTTAAAGATTTTATTTATTTATTTAACACAGATAGAGACAGCCAGCGAGAGAGGGAACACAAGCAGGGGGAGTGGGAGAGGAAGAAGCAGGCTCCCAGGGAAGAGCCTGATGTGGGGCTCGATCCCATAACGCCGGGATCACGCCCTGAGCCGAAGGCAGACGCTTAACCGCTCTGCCACCCAGGCGCCCCGGAAACTTGTTTTTTTGACTTACAATATAGCTAGTTCCCAAATTAATTTATTAAAAAATCATTCTTACACAGATTTAGCTAAAACTCAAGTAACCTGAACCATATTCACATTGGAAGATGTTAAAAAGTATAATCCTTGTGTTATGCAACAAGATTATTTCTTCCACTTAGTTTTATTATTTGGAGTTCAGCCTATAAAAGCCTAGAAAATATGAAGGATCCTTATGATAATTAAAAGTTACTAAGAGGGGTGTCTGGGTGGCTCATTTGATTAAGCGTCTGCCTCAGCTCAGGTCATGATCCCAGGGTCCTGGGATCGAGCCCCTCATGGGGCTCCCTGCTCAGCAGAGTCTGTTTCTCCCTCTCCTTCTCCCTCTGCTTCTCTCCCCAGCTTGTGTGCTCTCTCTGTCTCTCCCAAATAAATTTTTAAAAAATCTTTAAAAATAAATAAATAAAAGTTACTAAGAGGGGCGCCTGGGTGGCTCAGTCAGTTAAGCCTCTGCCTTCGGCTCAGGTGATGATCCCAGGGTCCCCCTCTGCTTCTCCCTCTCCTCCTGCCCCTCCTCTCTCCCTCTGCCCTCCCCTTCCTCATCCTCCCCTCCCCTCCACTTGTGCTCTTTTTCTCAAATAAACAAATAAAAAATCTTTTATAAAAGAAGTTACTAAGACATGTCATAGGTGGCAGTCGCTTAACTATTAATTATTTACGCCAAGCTGTCCACTGAAGTCACTTCTGGAGAGGTTTTTTCATTTTGTTTCTGGTTTTTTTTTTTTTTTTTTTTTTTTTTAAGGTTTTATTTATTTATTTGACAGAGAGAGAGACAGCCAGCGAGAGAGGGAACACAAGCAGGGGGAGTGGGAGAGGAAGAAGCAGGCTCATAGCGGAAGAGCCTGATGTGGGGCTTGAACCCATAACGCCGGGATCATGCCCTGAGCCGAAGGCAGACGCTTAACCGCTGTGCCACCCAGGCGCCCCTGTTTTTTATTTTGGTATTAGAAGATCCTCCTTCCTTTTCGGAAGCTATTAGAATTTTTTTGCATGTATTTAGACTGGAAATTTCTTTGAAGAAATTCATACGGTTGAACCATGTAGCCAGGAATTTGCTCTAAGTTTTTGCTGGGGGGTTGCTGGGAGGAAACACTCCATTGTTCCATAATTCCCTTTCCTTCTAACCAAACTCTGTTTCTAATACCATCACTGAGTCGGCCTCAACCAGGGATGACATGGTCATCTCTAAATGTGGCATATCCTACTTCTTTTTATTTAGTGTTAGGTGATAATACTGTTGATAGTACCTTAGACACAAAAAATAGGTTCGCTGAGGCACTCATTCCCCAGCCATCATAACGTACTATACAAAGCACACCCCAGTTTCATCAACACTCTGGGACCCTTGCATTTCAGAGTCATGGTGTCTCCAATTTAGTGACTTCTCCACTTCAACAAGGTTCTGAGATTTTATATGACCTGTTTCTATAACTCGTTCCATTTTGTACAGTATTATGTATCCCCTGGCAGACATCACTTGGCAGGAAGGGGCTCTCAGAATAGAGCAAAATACCACATCACGGGAAGGCAAAGCTCCACCGAAAAGGCAGGAATAAATTGATGCATTGCAGTCTGTCACAGGAAGGAAGAGTAAATAAAAAATCGTCACTTCAGCTGTGCTCCTGTTTCCTAAATGCCAGTCTTCCAGAGTGTGGATCTTGCTGGGATGGTGAAGATGACGGTGCACCATTTCAGAGGCCCCGGGGCTAAGAATTTAATTTTCTTTTCCATCAAGTTTTCAAGTGATATTTTTCCACTTTTCCCATGAGCACAGATGCAGAAGAGAGAACTGGTTTAACTGCTGGTGGTAGCAAATGACCCCGGTGCTGCTCTGTATAGACTTTGGTGAGATTCTACATAGGGTCTATGTTGTGCCAAACCAATAACATGACTAAAGTGGTAGGACAGTACAAAGGAGTCAGCAAAAGTCTTTGTTTGAGTAGATCCATGAAGGCTTCACAGTGGAAGTGACATTGGAGCTAGGCCTTGAAGGGACAGCGGAGTTTCACTCGACGGAGAGCATTCTAAGGCAAAGCAGCATGAAAGTGCCAGGCACCCGTGGCAAAGCTGGCTGAGTGCAGGTGCGATGACTTTTCTGAACTTCTGGAAGAAAACAAAATATCCTGCAGTCACTTTCAGTCATAAAATAGCACAAATCAAAAATTAAGATAACAAGTCCCATATAACAATAAAAGTTCCAGAACTTGATTTAGTGTTATATTAACTTTGCTGGCTTCTGTTCAGAAGTGGGGAAGGTGGTGCGTGGTTCTTATGCCCTCTGCTCTCTTCAAGCTTGCTTCCTTCCCCACGGGGAAGCTATAGTTTCAGAACCTTCCTGGGTCAAAGCAGGTGGCAGCAAGGGAGGAAATAAGGGTTGACTGGTTAGTATTCCCAGATGGGTCTGGCTGGTAATTTCACATGGATTGCAGTGGTGCTTTCCATGAGCTCTTAGAAGTTCCCTGAAGTTTCCATGACCCAACGGACTGTTAACAACTCCTGGCATACCACCTTCCGAATGCTGCATTTCCCTCACTCCGCCAGTCAGCCCTCTGGGACAGGCTCTCAAAAGACCCCACACCAGGTCTCCCCTCCCCCACTTGGTCCACATGTGTCCACAGGAAATGATCACACATGTGTTACCCTGACAAACTCTAGGACATCAGGCTGCTCCCAGCACACCAAGCGCCTCTCCTGCTGCCACCAGACCAGCTATTCATCTTTCTCTCATGCTCTGGGATTCCTACACAGCTGTCAGACCCCAGTCCTCTGTGTCTCCCAGCTGTGGAGAACACGTTTCAAAGCTGTCCAACTGGCACCATAGAAGCCCTTGCAAGTGAAGGTTAGAAAAGAACACTCTCAGGACGCCTGGGTGGCTCAGTCGGTTAACTGTTGGAATCTTGATTTTGGCTCAGGTCATGATCTCAGGGTCTTGGGATCAAGCCCAGGATCAGGTTCTGTGCCAAGCCCAGAGTCCATTTGTCCCAGTCCCTCTGCTCCTCCCTCCCCACCCCATCCCCCACCCCTGGCTCACATTGTCTCTCCCTCTCTCCCTCAAATAAATAAATAAAATCTTTAAAAAAGAAAAGGAGAGGAGGGGAGAGATGGGGAGACAAGGGGAGGGGAGGGGAGGGGAGGGGAGAGGGGAGGGGAGGGAAGAGAAGGGCGTCCTCTTTCATCCCTCCTCCAAAAGGGGCATTTGTCCATGCATAGTTATCAATCTATGGATGAATGAATAGACAGATGATAGATAAATAGGTAGATAGAATAAATGACATCTAGTTATTTGGGATCATATCACTTTTAATAAAATGTATTGAATTTAATTTCACTTGCATTTAACTGAAGGAAAATTGTGAACACTGACTCAGTGTTCTTTCTTCACAGGAGATATTGTTTCTTAAAATATCCTTCTAAGGATAAGAAAAAACACTGAAGAGAAGTTTTCAGTCATTAGTTTATTTTCTTACATGCTTCAATTTTAGACATAATTAACTAATGAAAGAATATGTTCTCCCATATCCCTTCTCCCAACTCCTTGATTTTTCTTAGTTATATTATTATCTCATGCTGTTCGGATTTGTGTCATTTACTTTGTATTCTGTAACCATAATTCTTAAAATTTTTAGTATGAGATCTATGTTTAAATGGATTTAATGTATTTCACGTTTTATCAGTGTCTCTATTCTTACATTTTTATTTTGATTCAACTCTTATTTTTCTAGATTCATTGGCCAAGAAATTTTAATGAGTATTATAACTCATGCATGCTTTATATTAGGTAACACAGACCAGAGGTCTTTAGCTGAAGGACATCTTCACTGGCTATAATATTCTTGGGTCAAAATTTCTTTCCCCCAGAATTTTGTGGACATTGTTCCATTGTCTTCTGACATTGAACATTGGGGAGTTGGGGGAACAGCAGGGGCCAGTCTGATTTCCCATTTAGCTGATTTGCTTTTTCTGTTAAGATGCCTGAAGGTACAAGTGGCGTTGAAGAAACAGAATATCACAGGAGCTGGAAAAGACAATTGTGCTCACAAAACAGCATAACCAAGGCATGGCTGTGGATTCTAGGCATGACCAAGTGCTCTGTGCCTCTGTTTTATTTTTTTATTTTTTTTTTAAAGATTTTATTTATTTATTCGACAGAGATAGAGACAGCCAGCGAGAGAGGGAACACAAGCAGGAGGAGTGGGAGAGGAAGAAGCAGGCTCATAGCAGAGGAGCCTGATGCGGGGCTCGATCCCATAATGCCAGGATCATGCCCTGAGCCAAAGGCAGACGCTTAACCGCTGTGCCACCCAGGTGCCCCTGTGCCTCTGTTTTAATCACTCTCCCTAAGGAGGAGCAAAGGTCTACAGAAACATTCTCTCCCCCAGAGAAAAGCAATGTTTCTCAGATCTTTGCGTCTGGTGGGAACAGTCCAGAGAGAAGTCTGTATCTTTCCAAAAGTTCTAACACAAAAAAAATTACGAATAGAATTTTTAAAGAAAATGGAGAAATCAAGGCCTATCAAATATTTCTCCATCATAATATACAATTAGAACAATACAGTCTAAATATTTGGAACAAGTATGAGTAGAACTAAAGCAAAAATTTCTTTGGTCCAGGTTTGATTTGAAGAAAATTATACATATATAGCAACACGAACCTAAAATTTACCAAATACACTTAAGGGGAAAAAATGAGATCTAGGCACTAGTAATCTTTAACAAGATTTATAAATTTAAATATTGTAATGAATTTCTTGTAATGAATTTCTAACAGTACCAAAGTCAGTTAAAATTAAAGTTTATTCAATGCATACAGTGACAAATTATCTTAAAATAATTCTAAATTATGGTAGTCCCTCCTTATCTGTGGTTTTGCTTTCCATGGTTTCAGTTACCCACGGTCAACTGCAGTCCAAAAGCAGATGAGCCTCCTTCTGATGTATGGTCACAAGGTCAATAGTGGCCGAACACTACAACACAATGTCCTATATCATTTACCTCACTTCATCTCATGGGATTAGCATTACCCTAATATACGAAAACCAGACAAAGACGTTACAAGACTACAGACCAATATATCGTGAACATTGTTGCAAAAATCTTCAAAAACATATTAGCAAATCAAATCCTACAATACATAAAAATAATCATACATGATTACCAGGTGAAATTTATTCCAGGTAGGCAAGGCTGGCTCAACATTTGCAAATCAATTAATGTAATCCATCACATCAAAAGGCTAAAGAAGAAAAATTACATGATCATATCAATAGATACAGAAAAAGATTTGCCAAAACCCAACACCCATACACGATGTAAATTTCGGCAACTAGGAATAGAGGGGAACTTCCTCAACTTGATAAATAACATCTATATAAAAAACCTACAATTAACATTACACTTAATTGTGAGAAACTAGAAGCTCTTCTACCAAGATCATGAACAAGTCAAGAATGTCCCCACACCACTTCTTTCCAATATCATATTGAAAATGCTATCTAATGCAATAAAACAAGTAAAGAAAGTAAAGGGTATATAGATTGGAGAGGAAGGTATATGTTCCTTGGTTTCAAATTATACTACAAAGCTATAGTAATCAAGTCTGTATGGTACTGGTATGAAAACAGACACATAGACCAATAGAACAGAATAGTGTCCAGAAATAAACCCACACTTATATGGTCAATTAATCTACAACAAAGGAGACAGAATATACAATGAAGAAAAGACAGTCTCTAATAAATAATACTGGGAAAATTGGACAGCTACATCAAAAGAATGAAACTGGTACACTTTATTACACCATACATAAAAATAAATTCAAAATGGATTAAAGACCTAAATGTAAGACCTGAAACCATAAAAGTCCTAAAACAAAACATAGCCTCTTGGCCTTAGCATATTTCTCTGGATCTGTCTCCTCAGGCAACAGAAACAAAAGCAAAAACAATTGGGACTGCATCAAACTAAAAAGCTTTTTCAAAGCAAAGGAAACATCAACAAAACAAATAGGCAACCTACTTAATGGGAGAAGATATTTGCAAATTATTTGCCTGATAAGTGGTTAGTAATCAAAAATATAAAGAATTCATGCAACTCAGCACCAAAAAAACAATCTGATTTAAAATTGAACAAAGAGAAATCAATAGACATTTTTCCAAAGAAGACATACAGATGGCCAAAAGACACATGAAAAAATATTCAATATCACTAATCACCAAGGAAATGAACATCAATGAGATATTCCCTCAAACTAATCAGAATGGTTCTTATCAAAAAGATAAGAAATAACAATCATTGGCAAGGATGTGGAGAAAAGGGAACACTTGTGCACTGTTGGTGGGAATGTAAATTGATGCAGCCACTATGGAAAACAGTATGGAGGTTTCTCAAAAAATTAAAAATAGGAACATAATCCAGTAATCTCACTTCTGGGTATTTACCTCCAAAAAATGAAAACAGTAATTCAGAAAGATAGATGCCTCACTATGTTTATTGCAGTTTTATTTACAATAGCCAAGATATGGAAGCAATGTAAGTGTCCTCTGATAGATGATGGATAAAGAAGATGTAGTATATATGTACAATGGAATATTACTCACCCAAAAAAAGAATGAGATCTTGACATTTCCAACAACATGAATGGACCTACAAAGTATTATGCTAAGCAAAATAAGTCAGACAGAGAATGACAAATACCATATGATTTCACTTATATGTGGAATCTAAAAAAAAAAAACTAACAAGAAAAATAGAAACAGACTCATAAATACAAAAAACAAACCAGTCGTTGAGAGGGGTGGGGGGAAGGATGGGCAAAATAGGTGAAGAGGATTAAGAAGTACAAACTTCCAGTTATAAAATAAGAAAATAGTTAAGTCATGAGTATGAGAAGTATAGCATAGTCAATGCTGTATACTACATAGTCAATAATATTGCAATAATTTTCTATTGGTGACACATAGTAACTACACTTATCATGGTGAGCATTTCATAACGTACATAATTGTTGAAGCACTATGCTGTACACCAGAGGCCAATATAATATATAAATCAACTATACTTCAATCTTTAAAAAAACTAAATAAATGGAGAGATGTTCCATGTTCATGGTTAGAAAGACTCAATATTGTCAAGATATCAGTTCTTCCCAACTTTTCTATGGATTCAATGCAATACCAATCAATATCCCAGAAAGTTACTTTGTTAATACTGACAAACTGATTCTAAATTTTGTATGGAAAGGCAAAAGGCACAGATTAGCCAATATAACATTGAAAGAGAAGAACAAAGTTGAAGTACAAATGCTACCTGACTTAAAGACTTACTATAAAGCTTCAGTACCACTCAACACCATATCAAGACAAATCAATCAAGACAGTGTGGTATTGGTGAAATAATAGGCAAAATATCAGTGCAACAGAATAGAGAGCCCAGAAATAGACCCAAATAAATATAGCCAACTTATCTTTGACAAAGGAGCAAAGGCAATACAATGGAGAAAAGGTCATCTTTTCAACCAATAGTGCTAGAACAACTGGACATCTACGTGCAAATAAATGAACCTAGACACAGACTTTACACCCTTCACAAAATTAATCCCAAATGGATTATACACCTAAATGTAAAACACAAAACCATAAAACTCCTAGAAGATAACATAGAAGAAAATCAAGATAACTTTGGGTTTCATGATGACTTTTTATTTCTTTAAAAGATTTTATTTATTTATTTACTTATTTATAATAAATATAAATAGCAGGAGAGAGCATGAGCAGGGAGGAGAGGGAGAAGTAGGTTCCCCACTGACCAGGGAGCCTGACATGGGGCTCAATCCCAAGACCCTGGGATCATGACCTGACCCTAAGGCAGACACTTAACCGACTGAGCCACTCAGGCACCCCAGATGATGACTTTTTAGATACAACACCAAAAATGCAATCCATGAAAAAAATAACTGCTAAGTTGGACTTCATTAAAATTTTAAAATTCTGCTCTGTGAAAGACATAGTCAAGAGCCACAGACTTAGAGAAGTATTTGCAAAAGACATCTGACAAAGGACTGTTATCCAAAATATATATAAAACTCAACAATATGAAAACGAACAACCCAATTTTAAAAAGAAGCCAAAGATGTGCATAGAAAACTCACCAAAGAAGATATGCAACCTATTTCTTTACTTCATTGCACCTATCAAATTTACGTATATGTTTGTTAGAAACTGGATTTTACATATCACTAAATTCCCAGTACCTGGTCCAGTCCAACAGAATATCCAATAAATACCTATTGAACAAGCAAATAATTGAATGAGTGGATGAACATAACAGAAATAAAAATGGATGGCTTCACTTGTGAACAGTGGAAAAGTTGAAGAGAGCAAAGAAGAGGGAGAGAGGAAAGGTAAATGGAAGAGAAAAGGGAAATGTAAACAAGGGAGAAATACACATAAAACCAAACTTAGAACTTCTTGTTTCAAGTTGGTTTGGCTCAGGGTTGAAGGAGTTCTTAGGAAGGGGCAATTCAATTAATTATTCAAGAAAATAACCTGACTGGCTCAAGTTTGGCATTCATGGTTGGCTCATTTTGTCTCAGGAGTTTGATTTATAGGAACTTGTAGAGTCATGTAAGTGAACACACATCCACATTCAATCCACCTAGTAAGCACTGATCACAGCAAACAAACAAACAAAAAGATAAAGATGACTCAACTTCTTTTTCTCATCCGACATATCTATTCAGCTTAAGAAAATGCCCATTAAACTAGTGGCTTCTTAACATATCTAGGGCATTTTATCACAAAAAGCCAAGGTTAGAGCCATCTGAATTTAAAAAGTTCTCTCCTATTAGAGGAATTGAACTTTTAGAAGCAAGCTAATTGGTAGGTTCTGAAATCACATATCTCTAAAATTGCAAGGCAATTTTCTTTATGTTGTGATATTGAAATAGCACACTCTTGAGAAATTAGCTACTTTTTAATATCATCAAAGGTAGGCAGCACATTATTCTGTTTTTAAATCAATATCTTGGCTCACTTGACAGAACTCTGAGCAGACTTATTGATTGATCAGCAGTCTGGGATCCTGGCATAGGAATTGTAGAGGAGACCTGCCACAGTATGGAGCAGGATTAATTAGGAAGGCTATGATAATCTGATCATGCCATTTTTGAAGGGCAGAACTCATCTCATTAATTAGAAAATTACAGTGGAAACCCAGAGTATTTCTGGGAATTGGCGGTCATGTGGGAAAACTAAGAACTCAGATTTTGTTTACTCTTATTATGCCTAGCCCTTAATCATGAACCAGCCATTAGCCGATCGTTTATCCCCTGGAACTCCATTTTGCTGATCTTGCTCTACTCTTGGCATCACTTCCGCAATCCTTCTCCAACCTTGCCACCATCACCACCACAGCCACCATGATCTTGCCATTTGAAACTAATGTGGAGGAAAGTAGGTGAGAGGAGGGTGACCAACCAACATCTGGGATGTAGCAAATGGTGGGAGGACTTTGAAAAAAAATGCAAAAAGCCTTTCCATCTTCAGAAGATTATAAACTAAAAGAATTTAATCATATTTAATACTGTTAGTTGATAAAGCAGACACTAAAATCTGGTGAGGCCCACATGAATGCCTCAGCACTCATAAAAAACAAGATTAGACCAATATACTTCAGCTCAATAGTGGGAACTATCCTTCCTGAGGGTAGAGCCAAGTCCTGCTAACAAGAAAAATATTTTCTTTTTCTTTTCTTTCTTTGTTTTTTTCTTTCTCTTTTTCTTTCTCTTTCTTTCTTTTTCTTTCTTTCTTTCTGTCTGTCTGTCTGTCTTGTCCTCTTGCTGTACATCATTACATCCCCAGGACCTATTTATTCTATAATTGGAAGTTTGTACCTTTTGACCACCTTTACCCATTTCACCCATATTCTTTTATTTATACAGGACTAGACGGTGTTGTATATTTAAAAATTGCCTTCTAGACAGTTGATTAGTTGATTGCCTAGCAGTTCCATTGATAGGAAAATTACACTCGAATTGAACCATTGTTCACCTTCTCACCTTCCCTGGACTCCCGCCCATTCTCCTGCCTGAAAACATGTGCAGAGGAAAACAGCAACATCTTTTCTTATAAACTCATGGAGAAACACAATGGACCCAGATAGGAACCAAGAAAGAAGATATCCTCCTGCAGAATGGGTGTAGTTTTCTCGAGGGAGGCCAGAAGATCACCCAAGTTAAGATTCTTGGAAAAGAGGGTATAAAAGATCCAGGGCAGAAGACTAAGGGCAGAAGAATCAGAGACACGATGACCTAATCTTTGTATTGCTCTGTAGAACATCAAAGGCCAGCCCTGAGAGGTGAAAAGGAAGAGAGTCAGCAACTTCTGGAAAATATTACACATAACATCTAAGTCCCCTATCTTATGTCTGAGTTTGGCTCTAGCTTCTACTCTACTTTCAACAGGCTCTAATCAAGTACATACAACATCCTCCAAGTCAGAGAGCTGATGGTGACAAGGACACAAAGCTTGATCCCATAAGCAACTTCAGATAATGCAAAGTGGATCAATGAACAGAGGAGAGAGCCTTGGTGGCCACCTCACTCGTGTGCCAGGTGGGGTCGTTGCCGTGATAGGATGGCCAGGCAAGTTAGAACAAGAGGCATGGCCTCTGCTGACTTTTGCTGTCACAATAAACATGGAAAAGAAATAGCTTGTCTCTGTTACAGAGTTCTGGGCCATTCAACTGCTTTGGGTTATGGCTCTCTTGATGCTTTTTAGTTAATTAGAAATTAAATTGGCAAAATAAAACCATAGAAAACATAGGTAGTTCTCTTTTCCCTTTTCCTGGGACTGAAAGCTTAAAACAGAGACTCATAGCATCTCTGGATCTCCAATTCTAACACTGGTAATTACAGGAAAATTTACCTGTGAGATTAAGCTAAAAAGGGAAATCAACAGACTCATCGTTTAAAAGAAGTAGACATGGGGCACCTGGGTGGCTCAGTCAGTTGAGCTTCTGACTCTTGGTTTCGGCTCAGGTCATAATCCTTGGATCATGGGATCAAGCCCAGGGAATCTGCTTGGGGGTTCTGTCCTTCTGCCTCTCACCCCACTCACATGTTTGCTCTCTCTCTGTCGCTCTCTCTCTCTAAGATAAAGAAATAAATCTTTAAAAAGATAAAAATTAAAGAAGTGAACCAGCATGGGGAATAGGAAGTACATGTCCCTTTATGAAATTATTTTCCTGCGAGAAACATATAGTAACCTTTGAAATACCATATTGTATTATCACTATAATTCAGAAGGATGCTGTAGCTAAGAAATGGGGGAATTGAAGACCAAGAAAGAATGGAGAAAACTGGAAGTCTAGCTTGATAAACTCAGAGGAATGTGGAGATGAAAGAAAGAAAAGAATGTGGGGGGCTGTATCATAGTGGTTTAGCCTGGTCTGTGGGGGGCTGTATCATAGTGGGTTTAGCCTGGTCTAGGAGTCACTCAGGCCTGGATCCAAATCCTGGCTCTGCCTAAACTGGCAGCCTAGGGAATTATGTAGCCTTTCTAAGACTTATTTCCCCATCTATAAAGTAGAATCAATACTAATAGTATCTGAGTCATAGTGTTGTTATATGATTTAAATGAGAAAATGTATTAATGGGGGTGCCTGGGTGGCTCAGTCGGTTAAGTGCCCGACTCTTGATCTCAGCGCAGGGCTTGATCCTGGGGTCACGAGTTCAAGCCCCACAAGAAAAAAAATAGAAAGAAAGAAAGAAAGAAAGAAAGAAAGAAAGAAAGAAAGAAAGAAAGAAAGAAAGAAAGAAAACGTATGTAATGAATGTGACTCTGGGCCCAGCACTTAGAAAACACCTAATAAATGTTATTGGTGATGTTGCTGATGGTGCCGATGAGAATGATGCTGCTAATGGCAAAAGAAGATCCAGAAACATGAATACACTTGTAGTGAGAATTGCAGGATGAGAGACTGAAGCAGACAATCAGCAGCAACATGTCAGAAAGGATGTTTTGGCTACAAACAATAGAGGACCCCACAAAAGTAGTGTAAGCAATAAGGAAATTTACTGACTCACAAAAAAGATGTCCCAAGGTAGGGCAGCCTCTCAACCACATCAGCAAGATCCAAACTCCCTCCATCTCTATATTCCACTGTTTCCGACTGTGTCAGCAAATCCCCTCAACTAGACGGCTTCAAGAGCTCTAAGCCTCACATCGCCACACCTCAACATCTATACCAAAAAGAGGGGGGAGCCTTTCCCCTTGCAATCCATTTTTTGAAGCAAAGAAATCTTGTCCAGAGCACACCTAACCCAACAGACTTCCCCCACTGTCTCATTGGTCAGAACTAAGTTCCATGCTCATCCCTAAACAAAGACGATGGGACACTATGATTTACATTAGGCAGTCTATACGTCCTAGCAGTTAGCATATCATAGTTACAAGAAAGTAGACTTCTGGCAAGCCATGTTCTCGGACTAAAGTTTGTGTGTCCGTCAGCCATGCACCCAGGTACTCATAACAGGAAATACAGCCGTTGCTGCCATAGGTTGTTACCTGAACTTACCTAACCAGAAGGCCCAAGCTGGTGCAACCGGTCCACAGTGCCATCAGGGACCCAGACTCTTTCTCTCTTTCTTCTCTGCCATTCTTAGCATGTGGGAGTTCATTGCTAGGCTTGTCTTTTGCTGCCTCCAAACATCAAATCTGCGTTTCAGTGAGGAAATTTCGTGAGGAAGAAGGGAAAAGGGCAAAGAGGCAAAAGGGATTCTCCTGGTGAAGTCTGCCTTTTTGTTCTGGAAGCAACTCTGTATCCAGGAACTTGTGCCTACATCTTACTAAGCCATGACTAGCTGTCAGGTGGACCAGAAATTGAGTCATTTTAGCTGGACACTTTGCTGCCCTCAGCAAAACCCAAGTTCAATTTCTAGAGAAAAATAGAAGAAACAGATATTAGACAGCCTACTAGCAGGGCCTGCTACACTCATAAAATGAGAATAAATAAGACAGACATTTAAAAAAAATCAAACCCCCTGAAAATTTAAAATGAGTCTCCTTAGTAATCTTTGGGTATAAGAGGAAATAAGAATTATAATGCCATCTGTACCAATTATAATAATTATCATATAATAATATATTAAATAATCTATAGCTAAATAAAATAGTTATATAGTAATATAAAAAGCACACAAAATAACCCCGAAGTGCTAATTAAGATTTGGGGCTTTGTTTTTATTATTACTTTTTTAAATGAAAATAAAGAAATTAATTGAGGAAACTATTAAAAAGAGAGCACAAAATTAACCAAAAAAATAAGGAAATAGAAATTAGTTATGGTAAATCAGAAATCAATTAATTATAAAATTAAAAAGAATTACAATTGATAAATAAACACCAAGTCTGTCGTTTGAGAAGACCAATAAAAACACAATAAAAGACACAAACCATAGGCAAATCTAACCAAGAAAAGAAGGGAGAAAGTGAAAATATAATGAATTAGAAATTAAGTACAACCACAGATAAAGAAGAAAATCTTTCACTTATAAGGCATGCACAACTTTTTAACAATAAATGTGATGACTTTGATCAAACTAATAACTTCTACACAGATATAAATTACTGCAATTAACTCAGAAATAAGTTAAATTATTTTTTAAAACAATAACAATGTTAAAAATATAACTAAAGAAAAAAATCTCAATTTTTTAATGAAGCTGGGACAGTCAGATACTGAAACCTGTCAAAGGAAGGAAGGAAGGAAGGAAAGAAAGAAGAAAGGAAGGACAGACCGAGCGGAGGGAGAAAGGGGGGGAGGGAGGAAAGAAGAGGAAAAGAAACGGAAGGGAAGAAGGAAAGAATTAATGAATCACACTATGAACGTAACTCAAAGTCAAATATGAGTATATTAAATCTGGCTCTAACTTAAATAAATAATTCCCCACCACCACAAAAATAAGAACTTTGAAATACTAAAAAATCTGTATATAATTAATCATATTTACAAACCAAATGTAAAAAAGAAAGTATATAAATCATTCGGACAGATGTCCATAAAAGCATCCGATAAATACAACATCCACCCTGGAAAAAAATTAAAAGCTTATAAATAGAAGGAAATTTCCTGGATATAGTAAAAATCATTTATCACAAATCACTATTAAATATGATCAATGATAAAACAAAATTATTGTCAGAAACAAGATAAGCATGCTTGATTTTACCACAAGTACTCAACATTTTTCTCAAGGTTCTTCCAATGCATTTAGAAAAACAGAAGAATTAAGAGATATTCATAATGAACCAGACGATAAGTCATTACCATTTTCGGCACATGAAATGCTAATCTAAACTATGCTATGCTAATCTCGGGAAGGTCATAGAGAGCCAATGAAAAATTTATAAAACTAACAGTTCTTGTTCAAAAACTATTATTATTAGTCTTACCATAACAACTGGGAAAAGTTTCTATTCAGGGACACTTGGGTGGCTGCTCGTTGAGCATCTGCCTTTGGCTCAGGTAATGATCCTGGGGTCCTGGGATTCAGCCCTGTGATGGGCTCCCTTCTCAGCAGGGAGTCTGCTTCTCCCTTTCCCTCTGCCTCTCCCCCTGCTTGCGGGCTCTCTCTCACTCTCTCTCTCTCAAATAAATAAATAAATAAAATCTTTCTTTTAAAAAGTTTCTATTCATAATACACAAACAAAAACAACAAAAATTACCTAGCTATAAACTTAAGATACCTGATATATATATAGGACCTAGAAAAAGAAAACTGCAAAGTTTTGTGGAGAGGCATAAAAGAAATTTAAGAAAACCAAGACATAAGCTGTATTCCTTATAAGGAAATTTTGATAATGTTGTAGTTCTCTCCCAAATTAATCTATGAAATGAATGCAATAACAATCAAAAACCCAAAATAATTTTTTGGAACTTAAAGCAATTCTAAATTCATTTAGACGAACAAACTTAGAATAGCCAAGAAATTTTTGAAAATGGCAAGGAAGGATTCCACAGCACATATTAATATATTAGAGCTGCAATATTTAATATAGCATAGCATTGGCACAGGAACTGATAGAACAATGGAACATAATAGAAAGACCAAAAGAAATCCAATTTTATAAGAATTTAGTAGGTAATACCATGAAAGCATTAGTTGTTCAATAATTTGTCACAGGGCAACTGGCTAATCATTGGAAAACTCTCCAATCTTACTCTCCTTACTCCAAAACAAATTCTAAATGGAAATAATTCTGAATGGAGCTTAACAAAATTTTACAATACATGTGTCTTTATTTTGTTTGTGAAAAATATATCATGGATACAATTAAAAGGTAAGTGACCCAAAAGAAAGAAAAAAAAGGTAAAGGACAAACTGGGGAAAATTTATAAATAAATACAACAGAGAAAAAGTTAAAAACTGATAAAAATGTTTTTATAATTTTATAAGCTGCTTTTTTTTTTTTTTTTTAAGAGCGAGTGTATGTGAGTGAGAGAGGGAGGGATGGAGGCAGAGGCAGAGGGAGAGGGAGAGATTCTTAGTAGGCTCCATACTCAGTGCAGAGCCCAGCGTGGGGTTCAATCCCACAACCCTGAGATCAGGACCTGACCCAAAACCAAGAGATCAGAAGCTTAACCGACTGAGCCACCAGGCGCCCCTCTAAGGTTTTGGGTTTTTTTTCATTTTTTAAGGCCAAATTTTTATTGGATAAATAAAAAGTACAAATTGCCAAAAACTCATGTAGCAATGCTTGATCCTCATTAATAATAAAAGAAATTCAAAATATATGCAGTAGTGAAACAACTTTTGGCCTACCAGTTTGGCAAAAATACAAAGGAATACTCAGTGCTGGTGAGGGAATGGGCACTTTCTGAAAGACAATTTGCAAGTCTATGTCCAGGAACGTATACCAAAAGGATTTTCCTTTTTTAAAAGTATTTAAAAGGATGTCCTTTGAAGCATTGTTTATAATAGTGAAACTAGAAATATTCTAAGTATACAAAAATAGGAAATTAGTTATATAAAGCATGGTAAACACACAACAGAACTCTGCTAGCCCTTAAAAACGATGTGCACATGACAAAATGTCAAAACCTATTTCAAAGTGAACGAGAAAGCTAACTCCTAATTGAAACTATGGTTAACTCTGAGTGGATGGACTATACGAATTATATGTTGTATTTGCAACTTCACTTCTAAGTTTAACATAAGGGAAGTTAAGTGCCAAGCTGCAAAAGGCCTTGCATTGCAGGCTAACAGGTTCTTAGAGCTCAAAAAATGCAGACAGGGCATCTTCAAATGTCAAGGGGCTTACTCCAGGCGGATTCTCTTCCATTCCCCTCTCTATCGCTCTGGACGAGCTCAGCAGCTCCCAAATGAGCTCTAAAAAGGTAAGAAATCTGCCGAGTCTTGAATTCCCACCCTGGAGAACCTCTGGGTGCCGCAGGATGAGTGTGTGAGTGGAAAACATCGCTCAGAGAAAGCCTATGTAACAGTTTTTCAGGATGAGGAACTCAGGGTGTTTTCATTTTAAAGGGCTGCCATGACAAAATGCCACAGGCTGGCTGGCTTCAACAACACGGTTCTGGAGGCTGGAAGTCCAAAATCAAGGTCAGCAGGGTTGGTTTCTTCCAAGGCCTCCCTCCTTGGCTTGCCGGCTGTCTTCGCCCCATGTCTTCACATGGTCTACCCACCCTGGGTGTCTCCTTGCCCAAATGTCTGCTTCTCATAAGGACACCGGTCATATTAGATTAGGGCCCCACTAATGTCCTCCTCTGAACTTAATTACCCCTTGAAAGACTCTACCTCCAAGTACAGTCACAGTCTGAGATGCTGGGGGGTTAGGACTCCAACATACAAATGTGGGGGGAACACAATTCAGCCCACAACACAGGATTATTCTGAGACTTTGATTATCTCAGCTGGGGATAGATGGCTTGAAGGTAGGTCTCATCTAGGATGATAAGCAGTACAGTACTTACGCTAGGTTATCTTCAAGACACTTAGGCTCTAGGTCTGGAGATGAGACATAATCATCACATTTGTTAAATGAGGACTAAGCATTGCTCTCATTCTATGAGGCCAGGCGTTAGAGTCTCTACATTGGGGTGTTACAGTAGATGAAAAGAAAGTTTAAGAAGCCTGTTTCTGGACTGTGGGGAGCCAAAGAATTTTCTACATACAGGTCAATGGAAGATTTCCAGTTGGGAGCAGAGAAGGAAATCCTATTATGTCCTGCACATAGGAACTAATGAACAGGCTTAATTCAAATTTCTGCTGCTCTATAAATGAATGACCAGATTCCAGCTTCCCTGTGGCTCATAAAAACTGGCCCAGAGTAAACACCTCGCTTTTTCCCTCCAAATCTTGACACATTAGCCCTGCACCTGAAGCCAAAACCAAAACAAATGATCAGATTTTCCCTGTGCACCATATAACCTGAAATTACCTCAATTGACCAGTAGGTGGTGCTCTTGCACCAGCAAGGTAAATATTCCTCCCTTCACTCCCAGTGTGAAAATGATGAGCCACCGGAGCAAAAGAAAGAAAGAAACCGATGATTCTTGGTGGATGCTTAAAACAGTTAAGAAATTCAGGTGAGTCAATAAAAGTACTACACTGCCCCTATTAGGACCTAAGACAAAGAGGGCCTAGGGGGCTTATCAAGTCCCATATCTTCTCTAAGGCTTACAGAGTTCAGGCAGACACCTTTTTCTCCCTCCTTGTTTTTCACTGTCTTGCATGTTCAGCAATCCCAAGCTTAAATATCCCTATGCTTAGCCAGCTACAATGAGCCATTGAGGAAATTAAAAGTAATTTATATTCAGAAATGTTAAGACTGGGTCTTAACAGAAAACCAATCCATGAACCAGAATATCTCATCAACTTCCAAGTATTTTATTATTCCAGTTATTTTCTTAAAGACTTCTGGAATGCCCATCCCTTCGTATCCTTTGTTAAGTGAAAAATAACAATTACAAGAAAGAAAGAAAAAGAAAGAAAGAAAGAGAGAGAGAGAGAGAGAGAGAAAGAAAGAAAGAAAGAAAGATAGAAAGAAAGAAAGAAAGAAAGAGAAAGAAAGGAAGGAAGAAAGGAAGGAAAAAAGAAAGAAAAGGAAAAATAACAATTACTTTTACATCAAGAAATCTACCTGGTGCCTTTAAATATCAAAATTACCCAACCTCTCTCTGACCAAACCACTAGGCAACCTTCTGATGATAATATGCTTCCCAGTAGCCTTCCTACAGGTAAAGGATGAGCTACCTATTATTCCCACAGTGTACTAAGAACTATGCTAAATGCTGTACTTCGTGTAATTCTCCGACTAAGCCTGTTTCCTCTTCTATAAAATGGTGTTGATAAATGAGGCTTATAGAGGATCGATTTGCTCCAGGTCACAGTGAAGGTTGTCAAATCCATGCTAATTCCAGAGTTCACTTCTCAGCAAGTCCTTCTCTGAGCCACTTTGCAACACGCCCCACCACCTTCCCTGCTTTGTCCTCCTACCTCTTATCACCATGTAACATTTTACCTGTTTTGTTTGGTCATCGTTTTATCCTGAGCACCTAGAACAGTGCCAGGCCTACGGTAGGTACTCCATAGAATTTGTTGAATATTCACCTCCATCTCTGTCAACTTGGGTAAAGAGAGCCTGAATCTACCCTTGAAAGAAGGATCCACTTTGGGGTGGGACACCTCAAATTTCTGAGCAAGAACAATAAGGGGCACACTGGACCACAGTGATTTCACAAGCAGTGCCCGAGTAATGTCTAGGGAGATAGATGGCCTCCTCTGGACACCCAACCACAGAGTCTGTCTTTTCCCTTAGAAATTTCTACAGCTACAACTAGGTGAACACAAATTATGTGTGCCAACCATTGTTCAATGATCTACATCATTGAGTTTAACCCCAGCAACTTCTCATGTTACAGATTGTCTAAATGAGTCTTGAAGTGTCTAAGTAATTTGTCTATAGTCACACAGCTAGTAAATGGCAGAGCTACAGACTTTATTGAACATATGCTGACCTATTAAGTCCAGAGGAAGTTACAAAGGGAAACTGTGCTATTGGTGCACACAGACACAGCTCATTCTCTGCCCCTGGCTCTTTTCTACACCATAAAGAATTCCTGTGCATACATGTGAACACTCAGCCTGGACATCCAAGCCTTGTCCATAACACCTACAAATAGCCATTTAGAAAGGAGCATACCAGAGAGTGAACCAAAGCCAGAGGCACCTGGGAGCTCAGGAATGTTTAGGCCAGACACTCTGGGGTCTTACTACCGGGAACATAGTTTAGAAAAGGTGAGTGGGTATGGGCTCCTCCAGGTGAGCATGACCCCTGGCCCCAAGGATTCCTGACCCGCACAGAAAAGGCAAGGGATGTCTTCTCATTTAGGCTCAGCTGCCAAGGAGTCTAGCGGGAGGCAGGTCATCAGGTAGTACCTGTCAAAGCAACAGGATAAGCCCCCAACCCCCTCAGCCTCATGGAGTTCTCCCACCTGGGGAATGAAAAGAATTTGGTCTACTTGTTCAGCTTCTCTTAGGTTCTTTGGGAGTCCAAAAGATCTGACACGTTCCAGAAAACCTAGACCAACCTTCCCCCCGAGATCCAGGCAGCTCCCTGGAATCCTCCACACTCCTATCTTTGCCCTAGCTTTCCCTGCTTCCACATACCAGTCTCATCAGTAAGAGCCTGCACTCCAGCCAGTGCTCTAAGACCCTGCTCACCTGCCAGTCCTAGCCAGCAAGAGAGGCAGATGGAAGTTGTAACTGGGACAGGGTGGAAGCAAACATATTGGTCTGCCTTCATCCTGGGACGCCTTCCTACTTTAGTTTTAATTTAATTTTTTTAATTTTTTTAAATTTTTACTTTTTTCTGCATACCGGAGTCATTAACAATGATTATTACACCAACAAGGCATTTCAGTTACACTCATGTGTATGTTAATGTTTTTATAAAAGTGCTATTTTTCTAATCTCTTATGGAGGTTTGGCATGATCTTATAAAATCTGGAAAATAAAAAGGTAAAACCTGAATTTAATTGTGAAGGAAGCCTCCCCTGGAAAGGTGACTTCCCATATTGAGATGCAGAACAGAATTTAGCCTTCCCTACTTTCTGCAGCAATGGTGCAAGTAGGGGCCTCTTTCCCCATTTCATTCCCCGCCCTGCAACTCTGTACAGTCAGCTGAAACAGGAGAGCCCCTAATGTGTGAGGATGCTCTCACCGGAGGCAGAAGTGGGAGAGCTGGTGGAAGTGCTCTGGTACTTAGCAAAGATTATTACATCCCAAAGCTGGCTGATAAGATATCTAACTAGAGACCATCTTTGTCCACAATTCTGAGCTCCCCAGAGACTTGCTGAAGAAAAACCTACAGATGACCTCACTTTTTAATTTAAGACCCTAAAGCCCCCAGCAGACTGGTGTCTGATATTGAGTGAAGACATCGGAAACAGAGTCAAATGTGACCTTGACCTTCAGAGCATGGAGTCTCAACTGTGGATCTGCAAACTAGAAACAAGAAAAACAAAAAGGGGAATAGGAGGGGGTAGGTGGGGTTAGGGTCTCCCTTTCCCTTACTCACCAGGAGCATTTTCTTGCCTCTCAACTGCATTAAGAGCTTACAGCAGCAGTCAGCATCTTTTTGTATATCCAGTCCCCAATCTGCCGTTCTGTAGAGAGACCACATCTTCCAGGTACAACTCCCCTAAAGAGGCCTAGCCATTGCTCACGAGGTTTCCCAGGGATAACCCCACTTAAGTCAATGCTGGATTATTTCAGTAGATTAAGGCCATTCTCGCATCCTGATCAAAAGTCCGTGAAAAACCAGTTTTGTTGAGAGGTACACAATCAATTTTGCTTTAAAGAGAGACTGTGTATGAATGTATATTTACAAGATTCCCCGGTTCTTTAACATTAGTGACCGTTCCATCCAACAACATTTTGCTCCTGTATTTATATGTAACAGCAGTCACTAAAGACCTATATATTGTCAAGTAGTTTGGTGAAACGCTAACATTCTTCTGTATGTATTTTTCTTTGGCGATGAGGAGGAAATTTTTTTTTAACCAAAATCCAACTGAAACCATAAGGACGGAATTCCGTAGAGTTTGCAATCTCTGATCTGATCATAGAGATGGGAGTTTAGCTTTAGTTTTAAAAGTAATATAGATTTAATTTAAAACAGATTATAAAAATGTAAATATCTGGCCCTTCCACCCTTCCCCTTCCACTCCCCCGAAATAATAAATGTTAATCATTAGGAGTGTCTCAGCCCACAACTTCTTTATGCTCCCACAACCATATAATGGGCGGAGAGGATGAGGTATAAACATAAACTTCTACTTAGAAAGGTGCCAGATCTCCTTCGAGGTAGTAGCTTGCTTTATGTTTCACCCTAATTTCGGGGTTTTCCATCACTCTGGGAATGTTGGAATGGTCTCAGTTCAGTTTTCCATCTTCAATCGCACATGTGATTCAACATTCTCCTTACTTCCATCCCGACCCCAGGTCATGCTAGACGGATGGCCACAGCTATCTCCTTTAAATCACCTCCCTCTTCCCTGTACTTACCCTTAGGAGTTAGAGGAGGGAAGAGGAGGAGGAAAAACAGTCCCAAAACTGACTAGCAGAATTGCTTATTCCCTCTAGGTTATGGTTGCTTCTCTAATTGGCAGTTGCTCAGTCTGTTGGCAGATATACAAATGCCAGCTCTCTTCAGGGGTGCACTAGTGGTCCTTCCAAGAGTCCGGGGGTGGGGGTATCTTTCTCCAACCTCCTGCCAAGTGTGATTTTGCTGCTTGGATGCCTGCACCATAGGTGGTCCTCTTCTAAGGGTACCCTGAGAATGGCCTTGAGACCCAGCTCCTTCCAGGAAGTCCACTCAACCCACGGGAAACTAGCACATTCTTGCTATGCCACATGGTGATGGGCAAGCTGGGCCCTTGGCATCTGCAGTCACACCCCACTGTATCAAACCCCAGGATCATCGAGTACTCTGCTGGACCAGGTCAGAGGCTCTCAGAGAGAAAGTCACTCTCCTTAATCTAGAGCACTGTTCCAACACCTTCAGTCTTCTCGAAATAAGGATGGGAAGCCAAGTGAAGAGCCTCCTTTCTCATGGTAGATACAAGAGGAAAGGTTTGTTGCCCTCCCACAAGCTGTGTCTTTTGCGAATGAAGTTCTCCCTCTCACCCAATACTTGTCTTTCACAGAGGCGAGGATGGGGAAGAAGTACTAGTGCCAGTTTTCCTAAAAAGGTGCCATCATACAAACAGCTAGAAGCACTCTGAATTTAGCATTTTTAAAATAAACTTTAAGTTCAGTCAAAATTTTAAAAAAATAAGGAAAGTCTCACGTGGTTCCTAACCCCAACTGGTTACATACTCATATACTGTAACCTTTTTTTTCCTCACTCATTTTCTGTTTACAGAAAGGTAAGGAAATACATGTAGGCAAATACAGGTTCTAATTCATGTTGTACCAAAGGGTGACTGCCCAGGGTGTGGTACACAGCAAATGCTTAATAAATGATTAGCTTTATGATTCCTTCGTGTGACCTTTTTTTTTCTTTCACATTGGTCATTTTTTTAAATCTTATAGAGTATGTGATGTATTTTCTTCAAAATGTTTTGTTTCCTATAAGAAAATACTTTTATAAGATGCTTTTTCGTTAATTTTTCAGAGTAAATCTTCCCCTCTTAAGCATGGGATCCATGTTGTGTTTCCTTCTTCTATTTGTTCCTTCTTTACAAGGCCAGTCTATTGTCTCACAGCCCATGAATGCAAACGTTTATCAAACGAAGAAGTACTGAATAAATGAGTACACACTTCTCAATAATCCTTTAAAATTGAGTTAGAAAATGAAGCTGGATATAAGGCCAAAGTTTCATTAATTTTCTGAAAAAGAAAGCTCTGGGTTTAATGGATTCTAATATTAACCTTAGCATTAATAGTAAGCATAATGTTACATCTTTTTCCTTCTCTCACAAATGAAATTTGTTTGTGATAGAATATTATGTAATAACATGTTTTTGAATCCTTATTAAATATTCCAATAATGTTTCAAACTTGGTAGGATTTCAGCTTTAAAAGAACAAACATATGCTAATTTTTCAATGATACATTCTAAAACTGAGCCACAAGAAAATCTGTTACTCTAAAAGCTAAATTATTCCCAAGTATTTCAGATGCTTACACTATCAGATATAGACCTATTATTCCTTAACCCTGAAATATTCCTACCAAAGGTTTAATTTACTTCGTATTCTACTTATTTCTAATTTCTTCCAAGGTTTAAACACATTTACCTGGTAAGGATGTCTGTACGTTATCCCAAATGATTTTTGGGTTGCCTTCCCAAGAAAAACTATGTGGCACTTTTCCAGGTAGCTGAGATCCTGATGTTTGCAGCTCCCCTCACGACTGTGGTGAACGCTCTTCAGTTTTTGTTGGTTTTGCATGTCTTTGCCTCCCACAAGACAGATAAATGTCTAGTTAGCCCTAAAATGACTTTACAGTAATGCCATTGGCTCTTTCATGTTTAGTTACTTCTATTGCAACCTCTCTGAACAGGAAGAATCCTATATTCTTTTCTTAATCTATCTGGTAGGACCATAGGCTTATGTTTTTTGTGGTGGGTTTTTTTTTTTTTTTTTAATTCTAAATAACTGTTATGGCATTTTCTGACTCCATGGTCAGAATTCCAAATGACAACACAAGAGATCAAAATTAATACTTTGTGGAGGAGATAGCATAAGACAAATACCCTAAAAGAAACTCCTTACTTCTGAGAATGAACCTGTGGCAAACTTGAGGCCTGACACTGTTGAAGGATGATGACACATCCGGAAAATTAAAGTCCAGTTCATCAGTTCTTAGTCAGTACTCGGTGCTGTACTGAGTCATTTGGTACCAGACACTTGCACCTCGTCATCAGGCAGAATACAGCAGCGCCTCCCCCAACGCCCTCTGCTGGTAGGAAATGGTATGGAGCGTGCCCTGGTGATATGGAGTGGTAGGGAGCGGGAACGGGTGGGGAGAGTGGGAGGATATGGAAACTCCGCAAGAATGGGAAACCTGGAGATTTAGAAAGCCTGCCCCTCCACCAAGGAGCAAGCTACTTCGTCGTCTACTTTGCGGAACTACCTCTATAAGCTTCCACATCCTTTGCCATTAAAAAAACTTTGTATCTTCTATGTCTGTTGGGGGGGGGGGGTCTATCAATCCTGACTGTACTGTGGTGACAAGTGCACAAAATTGGAAGTTAAAAATGAAAAAACCCTTATTCAAACAGGTTTAACCTAAGTAAAGGGAATTTAATGCCCCGTGTATAAGAAATACTCAAAAATAGGTCTGACTTCAGGAAAGGCATGAAGGTAGCCTGACAGTATCACCCATAACCTGATTCCCTGCCCTTTCTACTCAGCCTACCTCCCCATCAGCTTCACTAAACGATGATTCCTCAGGGTCCTAAAAGTGCTCCAACACTCCCAAGGTCCATGCTTCCTCATTAGTATCAGCAGGGGAAAAGAGAACATATTTGTTCCAGCATTTCCATAAAAAGTCCTGAGATTCACTCTCATTGGAATAATTTAGCCAGACCCAAATACTGTGGCCAAAGACTAGCTTAGATGAGGTCACAGGTGCCAATCCCATATCCAGGTTGGGATTTTTCTCCTTGGAACCAACTCAAACATAAATCAAGAGCCATGTACGCTGAAAGGCCTAACGTCCATACAAAATGATAACCAAGACAAAAAATAATAATTCTCTCTCTCCCTTTGGCTATGTATGTGGCATGAGATTATACCATATTTCATTTTAAGAATGTTCAAAGCAGAGCTTTAAAACAGCAGAAAAACTGGATGTGATTTAATGTGCAACAGTAAGAAATCAGCTAAATAATTCATAGTACATCTATATAATACTATGTCAGCAGTTCTCAATCTCCTATATCTCAAAATTCCTTTATATTCTTAAAAATTATTGAGGACCCAAAAGAGCTTTTGTTAATGTGGGTTTTATCTATCATTACTTATCATTTTAGAAATTAAAACTGAGAAATGTTTAAGAAATGTTTATTAATTTTTTTTTTAAAAAGCAGCAGTAAATCCATTACATGATAACATAAAACGTTTTACAAAGATATCCCCCACAAAATAGCGAGAAGAATGGCAAAGTCTGACTTCACAGAAGTGGCTGGATTCTCAGGTCTGCTTCTACATTTAATCTGCTTCTACATTCAAATGCGTTCTTTTGGTTAATGTATATGAAGAAAGTGTGACCTTAAACAGGTATGTAGTTGGAAAAGGGTAGAGCATTTTAATAGCTTTTCCAGATAATCGTAGACACTCTTCTTTGAAACTATACCACAACTGGACACCTGTAGTTTCTTAAAGACTGGTTGCAGTGCACAACCTGAAACCTATAACGTAAATGAATGTTTTCATACCCTGCTACATTAAAATCCACCGGGCCATTGTGTGGTTTGAAGGAATCTTTCACTCATGCATGATTTTATAAGATCATGTATTAGTCATCTAGAAAATATTAGTTCACTGAGTTGTGCAGATCTTCTAATTGTTGACAATATCACTGTAAACAAAACAATTTGTTAGTAGTATGAATAATACCTCGTTAGAAAAGTCTTTATATTATGGGAAGCTCTCAAACTCCTGGCAGCAGACACAAGTTTTCCAAAACTATAAATTCTACCAGAAGACTCAAATTTTTTCATTGCCAACAAATAACCATCAGTTTTCCTTGGAGTGATAGGATGGCTTCATTCAATTTTGAGAAAATATCCACCAAATGCCCAAGTCTGAATAACCAATCATAGTTTTCTATCAGTCACTCTTTTCAGTAAAAAATGGTATTCCATGGAAAAAGAACTGATTCAATTCACAATTCAAACAATCAAACAAGTGTTTCTCCTGGAGGTAACCATCATACTTTGGGACACAGAAGTGTTTTATACATACTCGCCATTCCATCACATAGAAGATCGAAAAGATGTGTGTTTAAGGACTGAGAATTAATAACAACCGATAATCTGGTGTCACTACCTTGATTTGCACTTACATATCAGTGGTTTTACTCACGACTGCTTTGCACCCTCAATGCAAAGAACACAGGACAAAAGTCAAGTAACGTCTTCGTATTATGAAAACAGTTTTGCCTTTGCAAATTCCTTGAGTCTCAAAAACTCCTAAAAGTCTGCAGACCATACTTTGAGAATCCCTGTACTATATATAAAGCCACAAAAAAAGATTCTGTGGAAAACAATTTAATGACACGGGAAAAAAATGTTCATAATATATTCAAGTAAAATATAAATTTGAGTCTCTAATTCCACCTCTAGAAATAATCTAAACTAGGAAAAAAAAAGGACAAAAAACACCAATAGGAAAGTGATTATATAAAATATAGTATACTCATCATATAAAATGGTAGGTAGCTATAAAAAAACGAGACAGACCAATATATACTGACATGGAAAGTTCTTCATGACATTAAGTGACAAGAGTTGGTTGTAGAAAATTGCATGTAGCATGATCTAATTCACTTTAACAAATAGGAATGAATGTGTAGTTATATATGCAAAGGCACGTAAGTGCTCAAGGAATGACTAGAGAACTTTAAGTCACGTATTCAATAGGAGCTACCTCCTGGAAAGGGAATGGTAATGAGATGTATGAAAATGGGAATATAGGGACCTTCTGTGTTTTAACTTAAATGTTTTATAAACAAAATACATTCAGCATTATTCATGTATCAAACTAAGAGAAGCAGTGAATACAGAGGCTTAGCAGGATTCACAGAAGGGGTTAACTGATTATCTGCTGGTGATTTTTATTTTCTTTTTTTCACCTCTCCAGATTTTCTAGTTCTTCTACGATATTTCTTCTAATTATTAACAGTTATTTTTAGTACAAAAAAGTCAATTAAAGGCCAGATGGTGAACCGGTTCAAGTGATATTAACTATGGTTTACCAAACGCAGTGTCAGAGTATGGGTTTTGATAGCGAAGTTGCATGTGCTACATAAAAAGGTATTAAAATCAAATTCCAACATCCTCAAAAACTAAAAGTGCTCAAGGTAATTAAGTAAATAAAAGTATATATATATATATATATATATATATATATATATATACATATATATCTTTGTAATATTCAGTACGAAGGGATTTATTATTTAAAAAATAACAGAAACACCATCAAAATACAAAGTGCATAGTTGCCTAGTGGAGTTGGTCTCCTTTATTATATTATTTTTCCCTACTTTCATGGAACCCAGAGTGTTTCATTTTCACTACCACTAGTGATACCACTAATACCATTTATCAATGCGTGTAAGAGTTTCTTGTAAAGATAGTTAAGGACAATTTGTAAAAATAACTATGCTTCCTTCATTCACAAGAAAGAATTCTGGTAATATATGAAGATTTTCTATCACGCACTTTATCATCATACAACTACCAGACTGTTACTTGTATCAAATCAGCACCCCTTACATTTTCCAAACATACTGCTGAAATAAATAAAGAGATTAGAAAACAGAGCAGTAACACAGTTTTTTAAAGCAATCTTAAAGGAAACTAACTTATAATTCTACTCTATGATGTACTCACTCAGGCTCTCAGAAGACTCAACTTATTAAACTGCACAAGGCTGTTTTAAGATGTCAGCTGTTGAACAAATGGGTAAGTTTTACTTTTGAGATTAGAATAATCTGTAAACTGAAGTACTGGTCGCCACTATTTTCAGAAATGAAACCCAGCTCCCCTCTTATAATACAGCAAGACACACACAATTCCTCTGGAAATTGCCAGTTTAACTAAAAAGACCTTTCTTTTTTGTTTTGGCCATTGATTTCTTGCTGGTGTCAGCTACAGTCTCACGGTCTTTGGCAAACCACTCAGGTAATTTTCTCTTTAAGGTTACAGATGCAGGCTGTAGGAAGAAACAGAATAAGAAATATTTGTAATGTTGAAAATGTAGTTCAGTTGTAAAAAGTAGCACAGGTTACTGTATATACACCCACCACCCTTCCCTTGCTGAATAAAACAAAATATTGAGAGCCACAGAATTTATTTCTGGATCAAAAAGTAAATAAAAGAGGAACAAAAGTCGCTATATCATTTCTTTAGGCAATTACCTGCCATCTTGTAATCTGTTCGCAGGCACTCAAGTGTACACAGTCACTTAAGAAGGAAAGAACTGGATGCTATTTCAGAGTTATGTCTCACGTGTATTCGGTTTGGGTTGACCAAAATGGTTAATTTAATGTTCTGAGGAAGGCACCTGCTTAGGTGCGCACACACGCACATATATACACCCACACATATACACACACACACAGACACACACAGAATCATATTAGGCATTCGAAAAAGCATAGACTTTGTGTCTCCAACGGCTACTGACTAGCAGAGTGCTTCAAACACTGTAGGTGCCTTGCAGAGTTGCTGGGACGTAACAGACACTCAAAAAACATTCACTGAATAAATGAAAAAAATTCCATTTTTTGTCTCAGACTCTTTTGAGAATCTGCTAAAAACTGAAGATCCACTTCTAACTGTACACACACATAATACTTTGCACAGTTTTAGGGGACTGATGCACCAAATGAAGCCTCAGAACCCTAAGTTAAAAGTCCCTGAAAAAAAAATTTTAAGAACCCAGAGGCAGTGGTTATGTATTATACGATCTTCACTTGAAAAAGATAAAACAAGTTTTGAGTTATGTTCCTTAAGCATAAAATGGCATGAATTAGTGTTATCCCAGTTTGAACACAAGAGCCTCAAACTAACGTAATAGACAAATCATTCTAACGCAAGTACACCTTGGAATCCTGCAGAGTTAATTTAGTTATCAGAACTCTCTGAAGGACTATATGATAAATTGACCTCAATCTCAGTTATAATGTGTCTGTTAACTTAAGGTAAAAAGCATAATTTATTCAATTTCAAGAATGAAATTACAATTACTTGCTATGTTCTATTATGTTTTCTATGTTTAAAAATGGTTTCAAAAGATTTAAGGGTGGGAAAAAAGTAAAAGATCCTTAGCAGAAAACTGTGAAACCTTGTATTTAGAAAAGGTAAAAAAAAACCCCAAAAAAACACTACTAGCTGTTTCGGCTTAATTAAAGAAATCCAATGAAGAAGAAAGAGCTATTCACACTTTAGCAAAAGCTAAAGAGAAAAAACAGGCTAAGGACAGCAAATTTCCTCACAGGGAATAGAAATCCAGGAGAAAAGATTAGATTTATATGCATTGTATGACATGATATTTGACTCAGAAATAATAAATACTGGGGATATAAAATGGCCCAGACACAAGGCATTTGGGCAGACATAAAATTGGTCCAGAAATATTTCTTCTTCCTGTAAGATCTTATTAGCACAATCCCTTGCAGCCTACAGTTGCTTGCAATCAGAGTTTGGACAGTTATGCGCATTTGGAGGAAGGAAATCAGTTATGATAACAAAACCAAAAAGCAAAACAGAGCATGACATCTGAACTCCTGTCAGAGCAGAGGGAAAAACTCTAAGTCTTGTAGCCGAATACCATGGAATAAATAGGGGCTTCCAGACAAGACAGAACTACGTTTGCGTTCTAATCGAGTCACTTGCTAAATGTACGGCCTTCTGAATGTTATTTCAGCGTCAGCTGCTTCACCCAGAAAATGAGAATAACAGTACATTACATCACTGGATTACCTGGAGGGTCAAATGAGAATATATGCAAACTACCAAAATACATTCTGATTTACTCTTGGCATTCATTAATCAGTAACTAACATCATTTAAAATGTTTTATCTTCTATAATACTTCTACAGAATGTTATCTTCAGTATTTACCATACTACTATAATAATGATCTTGTTTCATTGAGAAAGAGGGAAAATCCTTACTTACACTGAGTGTATTTTTAAGTCTCAACAGTAAGTATCTGGAGAGATTTTAATTATGAGAACTGAGTCACCTAACAGAAACAATACCTTTCAGTGACTACTTCCTTCACCAGCAGACAACTAAAATTCCCAGCAATCACAATAAAATTTTCAGGGGGTATATATATCTTTCTGATACTCCAAATTCTATTAACAAATATTATCATTAAGTTGAAAATACAAAACATTAACTCATTTGTTGAGTATCTGTGAGCATACATATGTAAGCAAATAGAGAAATATGTATGTTATAGTCACATTTAATTTCATCTAAACTAAGACAAATCTAAAAACAGTAATTATCAAGTTGGATGTACTTGTCATGAAAACTACTTTATTAATTTAATTTTACCTGTAAATGAGAATCTGTAAATAAATCTGTTTCTGAATCGCTGGCTGGCTGACTCCAAGAAGTTAGTCTTAGGGAATTTCTGTGACTTTCCTCTTTTGGTGAAAAATCACAAGGATGCTGTGCATCAACCTTTAACATTATTAGAGAACACAAAATAGTTACAGCATGCACTATTTTCTTAGAGAACAACACAAAACAAGAACTATGCCTAAAAAAGGAAGCTTAAGAAAATTCTAATTGTTCCGAAGTACTGAATTTTAACAATAATAATTACAATAATATTACTCATAAGGCATTTTTTTTCTGAGTATCTCAAAACAGTTTGTGAATGATATTGTACAGTTAATTTATAATGAAACTTAGTGGCAGGGCAGAAAATATCACATACATTTTCCCTTAGGCAGTGAAGAAAAATAAGGAGGAAAAAGGTGATTTGGGGGAGACGGTTCTGGGAAGATGGCTGAAGCAACAGCATAGTTTGTTAATCTTTCTGAAGTCCACCATTAGAACAGAACTGACAGGAAAACCCAAAATCATAATCTACATTTACAATGAAACTAAATTTAAAGGTATCCTTAGGAAATCCAAACTCTGAGCATGTGAGGACAAACCACCAACAGCCATAGGACCTGCTGAGTTCCACGATGCACGAGATTGAAAGCAGAGGCATGCAGTGAGGTACCTAAGAACAAAGAACCCCAAAGTAGCCCACAGGATAGACATCAGCAATCATGGTAGATTAATGTGAAAACAGCATCTGAAAATGGGAGGGCTTCTGCCCAACCCAATAGCAAGTGACTTCTAAGGAGTCTACCACGGTGTCTTCAATGGCTCCCGACCAGCTATAACGCTGCCTTCTGGGAGAACTGCTGGGGTGAAATCAAATCAAGCAGTTCAACTGAAACAGAGACAAAGGGAAGAGTGGCAGAGGAGTCTGTCCCATAAACTAAGTTTCCATATTTTGAACAATTACATAAAATACCAGAAGAGAGAGCTCTGTGAACTTGGGGAAAACTACCCTGAAACATGCTTTCTTTTGCAGGAAAACTAATTTCACATGAAAACAAACAATAGGAAAGTATTGGTCAAATGTGACACCAGAAGACTTGCTAAGATACAGAATAAAACTGCAACCTCTTAAAATGAGTTGAAAAACACTAAGAAAATTATTCAAAACATGAAAGAACATCATAAATCAAAATCAGAAAAACTCAAAATGGAGGAGAAAAGCTCAGTTAAGAATCAGAAGCAAAAGGAAAAATGTATAGAAGTGAATACTAAACTATAAGGAATATAGCAATAAACGTAAGATTCTGTCCAGAGAAATGGGAGGTGAAAAAGAAGAAGATGAAGAAGAAAATTTTAAATTAAAGAGAAATGAAGAACTAGAAAGAATTCATGGAAAGTGATAAATATTGCAGCTAGGAAAAGAAGATCCAACATAGAGATAGTAGAAGTACCTGAAAAAGAAATACAAAGTAATGGGACAAATACTAAAAAGTATTTAAGACGACTTTCTAGGAAAAAAAGAAAAAAAAAAGATGTCCTTAAAGAACCCACTGTGTACCTGCATATTTTGAATCAGAACTACCAATATCAAGACAGAATCTTTCTTCATTAAACACAGGCGTAACTGAGCTTCTATCTTAATAGCAATCACAACAGATGTAAAACTAACGATGCATCAACAAAGAATTTGTTTTGACATTATTCTTTATCAGAAGCCTTGTATTCATCCGATGAAACAGACTAAGAGATACAATCCAGGTAGTAGAGAAGATGAATGTTAACAGGACAGATCTGAAACCAGCCCTCCAACACACTACACTATTCAGAGCAGCCTTCTCTACTTGCCAGGCAGATGAAAGAAAAATACTTTGGCTGGCTCACTCATCTCTTAATCTGCTTCCTAGCCCCATTATCCTTGTTCCCCAAATGGGGGGGGGGGGCGCTAAATCCAATAGGCTCAGCATGACTTCTACCCATCCACCCACCCCACCCCCAAAATCTCCCCACTCTGTTGTCAGCATCCGATGTTATTTTAATAAGGGAAAAACCAAATGCTAATATGTGATTAAAATAATATTTCATATAAATGTGCATCAATAATCAAGAAAAAATAACAAGCTTCACCTTTTCCTTTACTGATAGGTAGAAGTTGGGAAAAAAACAAGGTTTTAGGCACCTGGTATAGATTTCAGAAATAAAAGGCTAGGAACAGAAGCCAAATTTCACTACCACCACCCAACATATATTTTCATTAATACCCTTCTCACAGCTACTTCAATTGTCTAAATAATGTGAAGAATTCCAATTAATCAAATTTCATTAGGTTATCTAGGACATGTCTATATACAAACCTAACTGGAGTACAGAATTTAAAAAGACCAGTTCTTCTTACTTTTAAGCTATTGAGAAAATGGGTTTAACTCCTAGAAATCCAATAAAGACTACCTGGGACCTGGAATGGAATCCCTAATGCACAATACGAGCAAACACTTACTACATGCTCAATTTATGTTCTAGAAACTAAAATAATTTTTTAGCTAATTATTAGTTTTCACAACTTTCATCATGGAGTTATATAATTTTAGACCTAGAAGATACTGAAGGTTAAGTTTTCAAATTTATACAATAGAACAATTATCAAAGAATAGTTATTTCATACAACATGCAGAGAAATAATTTCCAAAGCATTTAATTTTAATAAAACTAAAATAATACTAACTTCATGGTCTTTCTCAGAAATATATATGGTATATACTCAGGACCACGAGCAACTATTATCCTTGTACACCTGAGAGATTCAGTATGACAGGAACAGAGCATGATGAATGACAGAATGATAGACAAACTAGTTTTGGGGGTATTTATAATGGAATTCGTTTTCATTTTCATAAACTACATAAATTGCCATATGCTCAAAGCCAATATTAACTATGTCTATGAAAGAAAAAGAATTTCCAGGCTATATATATAATCAGTATGTGGTAGAGGTAATATTTAGGCTGACATTCCACACAAAAAGCTAAATAGATGGGCTACATTTCCCTTTTTCTGTTGTTTAAAAAAAAAAATCACTTTTCTCAGGTAAGATTTATGAAAAACTAAGGAAATAGAGCACAGATTTTAAAAAGTAACTTGTATCAGAATTTATAACAGTTTAAAAAATACAGCATTTTAGTATTAGAATATGCAAACTGAACCAACCGACAATGTATGAAAATTCTACATATAATTAACACCTTGGTATTAGCACCTATTTCTTCCCTGCTTCTCTTAGAACTTGAACAGCTCTCTTCAGAGTTGGGGAAATATCTCTTTCTGTTGGAAGCACATGAAAGCTGGTCTAACAGTCTGTTGTCACAGTCTTTTTCCAGGAGATCAATCACCATGTGGATAAGGAACGTGTCAATGTTTTCAGGAACCAGCTTTCTAATTAGTTTAATTTTATTTATATCTGTAAAGGATGAAAAAAATAGTAAGAGTTAAAAATAAATTACACAGAACATTTTAGAAAACCTATGAGCTGGAAATAGTGAAATATTTTGTAGAAAGGAAGGAGGAAGGTGTCCAAAGAAAAATTCCTCTTTCGAATGCCTATAGCCCTACAAACGGAAATGAAGTAAAGCATGGTCCCCCCTCACCCCTGCACCAGCTGCAGCCCTTGCCTCCAAGACTTAAAGTCAGGTCAATGCCATGGACTCTGCATAAATTATGTTTCAAACTGCTTTTTGGGGGTGCCCTGAGAACCAAAATCACCCTTCACAGAATTGTTTCTAAAGGCATCATGCTTCAAATTCCAAATATCTATTACAATTATTTTTTAATGAACTTATTCTTAAAATAGAAGCTAGTCACATACTTGTAAATAAGATGCTAATAAAAAAAGATCTTTTCAATGGATATTGTAGCATAACATGTCAATTATTTAAAATGCGTATTAACTAAATGAGTTTTCTGGGAAAGAAATCTCTTACTTTTACAATCAAGGAATTTTTAATTTGTGTAACTCAACAGAACCGATTCAGACTGTGTGTCTTCACACCTTTTACAAATTATTTAGCCATCTCCTACAGACCACTAGTTATGTTTCAAACACTTGCAACAACACATTCATCTGTAATGCTCTAGAGTATCATAAAACTAAGCAGCTTAGAATCTATTCACTCATGTTCATGTAATTATAAAACCAGTTTCAAACATTTCTGACACCCAATTCAAATTAACGATGAGAATCCAAGTATTTCTAAATGCTACCCTGGAAGGGTGGTCTTTCAATTATTCCATTTTTCAAGGTTTATATTCTCCTTTCTTCCGAAGATCTTATTTTGCTACTCCTGAACTTCAAAAAAAACCTGCAGTTAAAAAAACAACAACAGTGGGTATTTGGGTGGCTCAGGGTCCTGGGATCAAGCCCCACGTGGGCCTCCCTGCTCAGCGGGGAGCCTGCTTCTCCCTCTCTCTCTCCTTTTGCCCCTCCCCCACATGTGCTCTCTCACAGGCACTCTATGCCAAATAATTTTTTTTTTTTTTTAAAGATCCCAGGACTCTGGGACCATGACCTGAGCCAAAGGCAGACACTTACCCAACTGAGCCACCCAGATGTCCCAATAAATAAAAATCTTAAAAAAACAACAAAACAAAACAAAACAACAACAAACACCAGCAAGAGAAGATTACCCAGCTAATAAGAAACTAGGACCATAGGGTATCTAACTATTCAGCCTGTACTCTTTGTTACTCTAAAGGGTTAAGATGTAAAACTGATTCTATTCAAAATCCTGGAAAGATAAGATCACCTCTAAATGTAATAAAATTAGCAATATGACTACCATATCTGTCAACCAACTAAAATTCTATTCGTCCTTCAGTCGTTGTGCCATCCAAATACCACAGAAATTTGGCCAATTTTACTACTTCAACAATTTCTTAATGGCTGAGGCATCTTCTTTTGTATGTGTCTACCAAAACTTACTTTGAGTTTCCTTTCAATTGTCTTCAATTTTTCTCTGAAAACAAAACGTTCCAAAGAACATTACATTACACATTTTCTTCCACATTTCTAGATCTTTAGAAGTGGGATTGCTAGTTCAAAGGTTAAAGACATTTTATGTTTTGACAGGTATTGCCAAACCACCTCTATTATGGTGCTAGCTGATACAACGAGCACTAACCACATGGAGCCACTAAGCACCTGAAATGTGGCCAGTATGGCCAAGGAACTCAATTCATTTACGGAACCCTAATTAATTTAAAATTAAATTTAAAAAATGATACTTGATTCTGTGATTGGAAAAATTTTAAGTATGTTTGGAACACACTGAATATCTTCATCTACTTTATTCAACTGTAAATTCAATGAAAGTTAAATACTAGTCAAGTGTTTTCAATTAAAATTTAGCATCGGAATTGAGGTATGTTGTAAATGTTAGTACAAAAAAACACACAAAATATCTCATTAATAATTTTATATTAATTATGTTGAAATGATAACATTTTTAATATATTGGGTTAATTAAATTATATCATTAGAATTAATTACATCTGTTTATTTTTGGTTTTTTAATTTGCTTTTTTTTAATTTTAGATTTTTAAATTTATTTTTATTTAGGTAGAAAGCACATGCATGCACTCGAGCTGGATAGGGGCAGAGGGAGAGAGAGAGGGAGAGAGAATCTTAAGCAGAGTCCACACTGAGCATGGAGCCAATGCGGGGCTCGATCCCAGGACCCTGAGATCATGACCTGGGAGGAAACCAAGAGCTGGACGCTTAAATGACTCAACTTACCCAAGAACCCCTATTTTTTTTACTTTTTTAATGTGGCTAATAGAAAATTTAAAATCGCATACTGTGGATAACATAGAGACTTGTTGAATCTATGCTGTACATCTGAAACTAATCTAACATTGTGTGTCAACTACACTTCAATAAAAGAATTTGTTTTAATTTAAAAATAAAATAAAATTGCATATATGGTTCATATCATATTTCTTCTTGGATAATGCTGCTCTAGAAAAACCATACAAATTTTCCTGTACTCTAGCCAAGTAATACAACTACATCATATTATATTCATTTTCCTCTATGCATATTTAAACACTGGATAAATAAGCTATACACCCTTAATTTCATCATACTATAAATGTACACTTTACAAGCCAATTTTTTTGAAACACAGTTCAATAATCTTGAACTATCATAGCTTCATGGGTTCAATGATTTATTTTGAAAGGAAAAACATATTTTATTCCATCAAAACAATCTGTTTCTAAAATTATAATGTCTTCTTTTCATAAAATTATGATGTATAACATCTGCTTATGGTTTTAAACCACTGTTAATGATTTAATAAATGTACAAAGTTATTGTACTATAATTTGAATATAATTTTCAGATATAATTAGAAAATCCATATATTCACTTACACATTTCTGTAAATCCTTTATATTTTTACCTTAAAATCATCCTAAAATATATATGTGCAAAAAAGGGGTATCTAGCATTAAAGATACATCTGATTCTGTCCTAACTTTCCAGGCAAGTAAGTGCTGAAAATTTCTATTAGAGAATAGTGAACATTGGCTGCACTTCTCCAGTGCTTTAAAAGAGATCATATTACTCCTATTTTTGTGGCAGGTCCCTTGGAAGCCACCCTTAATTTTCCAGTTACATGCACATAAAGAATGGAAGAATGAAATCATTCAAAATATTACCCAGATACGTCATTAAATGCCTTGCTTAATTTATTATTAAGCATAGTTAGAATCTCAACTCCATAAAAGCAGCTTAAAATTATATAAACACGGATAAGCTAAAAGGTTAAAAAGTTACAGAATTCCTTTAAATATTAAATTACAAGGACAAAACCTACTTAGCAAATAAGACAGCATGAAAATAATACATATGATTTCTCAATTCACAAATAACTCTATTTTCAGGTGTAAGATTATGCCATAACAAAACATAGAAAATTGTCAACTCAGAATTTTGCAAAATTTAAATGCGAAACTTGTTCATTAAAACACCAAATTATGGGATACGGCTACAATTAAATAAAAAAATGAAAATAACATATCTGAATCATTAACGTAATAAGTACACCTTCATTTCTTTTTATAATTTATAACTCAACAATATTTTCTCTAATAGGACAACAAACAGTATTTTATCAAGGAAAAACAAGAATTCGAAAGTAAAATTTCACATCAGTAAATGTTATCTTACACACTATAAACGTACAATCAAAAGAAAATTTAGAGCTCATAGTTCCCATAATCTTAACTTTCTCAATTTTTGCTTTGGAAGTAAACTACAATAATATATTTTCTCATTTTGTATGTATAACCTACATACAGTGTGGTGACAGAAAGATGAATTGTTTAATAAGTATATTTAAAAGTGTTCGCCCTTCTTTAGAATTTCAATTTAGTATTTATCTCTAAATGAAAATTTATTTGCTATATTCAGTATATAATGGTAAAGATAAATGTTTTAAATAATGTTTTAGTCACTAATGATTATAGATGCTTCTCTTATCTCTCTGATATTTGTTGAATCAGGCTGTGCAATTTTATATTCACATTTATATATTGTTTGACTTTAAAACTTCTTAATTTAAAAAGTTGTCTAACATCAGAAATTAAAATTACTAAACTCAGAATTTAAAGGAGACTAGACAGAGAATATTTAAAGGCATTACACATATAAATATGTTAAACTGAATATAATTAAGTATATTTATTTTGCCCATCATTTAGCAGTTTATAAACCCCAATCCTATATCAGGATTAGAAACTGCATATTTCGAGGTGCCTGACCAACTCCTGATTTCGGCTCAGGTCATGATCTCGGGGTCCTGGGATCGAGCCCCACCTTGGGCAAGCCCCACCTTGGGCTCCCCGGCAGCTTGGAGTCTGCTTAGAATTCTCTCTCTCCCTCTGCTCCCCACCCCTCTGCTCCACTCGCTTGCGCGCTTTCTCTCACTCGCGCTTTCTCTCACTCTCGCTCTCTTTCACTCTCTAAATAAAACCTTAAACTAAAAAAAGAACTTGCATATTTCTTTCTTTAAATAGTTGGCAGTACACTTTAACATGGTATAGTAAAAAAGAAAAACTTGCTCAGTCATTAATCTTGACGTGATATTAAAACAATCTGCAAGTCTCTAGGCCTCAAATTCCTCTCTGAAACAGGGCAGGACTGGGAAAGTGAAAATTTAATGATTTTCAATTTCCTTTCCAAATCTAAAATCCTGTAACTTTACAACTATATGATTTGGAAAGCGACTTAGCAATACCTGGATTCTTCACCATAGCCAAATAAAATAGATGCGGTCAATAATTGGGTAAATAATAGAATCTTAAATCTTCCTTTACCATTTTCTCCTGCCAATAATGAACTGAAATTAGAACATCTATTTTATGTCACTCAAGAATATTTGCCCAAGAATTCTTCAGTACTTGGAAAAAAAAAAAAAAAGACAATTATAACCAGACTGAATTATTAAAGTTCTAAGGTTCTATAAAGTTGTTTTGAAATCTCCCTTCTTGTATACTTTTTTATTAACTTATTTTCTTCATTAGCTACTAAAAAGGATACAGTATAAAAGTAATCATATTTAGAGGGTATTTTTAAGAAGCCATAAGATCTTACCATCTACTTCTTCCTTCATCATCATTATAATCACCATCACTGCCATCACCACCATCTATGAAACACTTACAAGTGCAAGAGCATTCTGTGCAGTATCTAATTATTTCTCACAGTTTTGTAAGAAGAGGCAATATTATCCTGCCCTGTTTTAGAGATGAGGAAACTGAGGCTTGTGGAGATTGGGTAATTTGCCCAAGGTCACGTAGCTTTGAAGTGGTACAGCCTATATTGAAATAAATCAGCTGTTATCAGAGCCTTTGCTCTTACCAACCAGGCTACCACATCCGTCAGTCTTCAGGATTTAAGGAAGACAGCCAATAACAGTCAATAGGGGTTTAAAAAAAAAAAAAGGAAAAAAGCTGCACAATCTCAGGGAATACTGCCTACTATCCAACAGCTCATCAAAAGACATACCTTTCTTTAAGTGCTGAGAGATTTTACATAAAGGAAAAAAATAATACCAGAAGTATTAAAATCAAGATGGCATCTGAGTCTGACTTTCTCTAAAATACTATTTTACTTTGCACTGAAGAAAGAGAGATTTTATATCATCACAATTCTAACCCTACAGAATAATTACTGTTTTCCTTTCTCTGCCTTAATTTCTAGTTAGGTGGCTGCTGGAGTTAGAAAGACTGGAATGGGACCAGGACAGTTGCTTAGCTTTCTCATAAGAGGACTCACAGCTAAGTTACCTTGGATGTTTCATCACAGTCCAGGGTGTGGCCCTAAGGTTTTCAGATTTAGAAACCTAATTTAACTTTAATAGAGCCACATTAACCATGTTCACAGATTGTCAATTCACTGATTTACAATTATCTCATAGATAAGTATCCAGATTAGCATGACTAGTGCACACTTTCGCTATAGACAGATCTACATGAGAAATCAAATTATAACCAGAAGGCGAGGATGTACTATAGAAGCAGAATTAGTTGTTATTGTCCTCAAATAAGTTCTTGGCATACCTTATCAACAGGCACTTAGTATACATGAAGTCTCATTGGCCAGGATTTTTCTTTTAAATAATTAGTAGTACAACTTTAATATTGTATAATAAACAGAAAAAATTTTAGGTGTACCTGGCTGGCTGAGTTAGGAGAGCATGGGACTCCTGAGTTGTGAGTTTGAGCCCCACAGAGAGAGAAGGCAGAGAGATTACTTTGGGAAAAAAAAAAAAGAAAAACAGAAATTTGAATAAATAAGTAAACAATGACCAATGGAACTGATGAAGGTGTTCTTTCTTTAGACCTCAATCAAGTCTTCCTGAAGCCTAGAATTAATGCTGTCTTTTTCAATATATGTTTTTTAAAGATTTTCTTTATTTATTTAGAGAGAGAGCACAAGCAGGGGGAGGGGCAAAAGGAAAGGGAGAGAGAGACTCTCAAGCAGACTCTGTGCTGAGCGAGGACCCCAACTCTTTGCTCAAGCTCATGACCCTGAGCTCATGACCTGAGGTGGTCGATTAAGAGATGACCCAGCTCCCTGGGGAGCCACCCAGGCACCCAATGCTATCTTTTAAGGTGACTTTAATATTTTTGTTCTGACCAATTTAGTACAGTATTGATTGTACTTTCAGAGGGTGATCTTATTTCCCTTATTTCTAAATTTCTGGGGGAACTGCCTAGTTGTTCCCAAGTGGGAAAGAATTTGAGTTAATAAAAATTGAAGTATTTTAATTGCAGTTCTGGAGATAAGGCTTTTTGTATGTCTACTGCTCTGTCCTAGGAGTCTGACAATTTACTGAGTTGTAACACATCTAGTTTGTACATTTATGGGGAAAAAACCCACTGAGGTACCTCATCCTTAATTCTGTAAAAAATAGATAATCTAAAACTTTCTGCAGGGCAGGCAAAGGGGCTCAATCTCCATGAGCACAGCTGAGGTTCTGCAGCAAAGTGACAACAGGAAGCCCTTCTACAAGGGGGCCGAGAGACCGAGGACCATCCCTTCAGCATCACAGCGACTGAGACCACTGACTGTACTGGTTAGAAAGACTATTTAAGTGAGGCCAATGACAAGGAATCTGTAGGATTTAGGGGAAAATGAAAAGTCAGTAAGCTATGGGAAATGAATAGAGGAAAAAATTTGTTTTTTTTAAGAGGTGAGGTAGAATTAGAGAAGGATGAAAGCCCATTGTTTGGGCATGGGAGTGGAAGTCATAATCTAAAGCTAAAAAGGAAAACAGGAATTTCTCAGACTCAGACTTTCCTCTGAGTGATAGTGGGAGGAAAGATTGTTTTTCAAAAGCACTATAAAAAGCATTACAAAAGTAAAGTTTCCATCATAGCACAAGGGGTTAATGCTGGTAAAGTGAAAAATACTCATGGATTGCTTGTTTACTTCCTCTGGGTTCAATGACTCAAGTCATTAAGGCTACAGACTAGGGTCAGAGCGATCACCTGAGTTGATGGGAGGGTTTCGGATAACATCAGCAATAATCTTCTGAACCTCTGGAGTCAGGCCTGCTCGTTCCATATCAAGGGGGCAGCCAGCTTTCACCGCTTGGGTTAAGTGCATCCCAACTGCTGTGAGGGGCATAATCCTGTCTTCAGCTATACTTATCTAGAAAAACGGAGCAAAGCCACCAGTGAGGTCTTAAAAGTTTGCACTGTAATACTAAATAAAATGTCCAAAACCATAGTCAATGTTCACTGAAAAATAAACACGCACTGCTTCCTTAGAATTTTTATTTTTACTATTTCTTTAAAACTATCCACATTACAGATCTGCACAGTTTCTACCTTTCATACTTTACAGTGAATAAACAAAATCATCCCAGCTTTAGTTAAGAACTCAATCCTCATCCCTCTGTAATTATTCACTTTAAAAACCTATTCGTGGCAGAGGTAATCATTCTGTGTAAGTCTAATAACTGCCACAGCCTTTGAAAATATAGCAAATTGTAATCAATATTCTATATAATTGAACTAACACATGGTACTTTAGTTATGTGAATTTCCAAGAAGACAAATCCTAAAATGCTTAGTGAATGTAAGGCTCCAGATGCATTCTATAAAAGGTTCTTGAGAAAACTTTAACAGGGTGTTTTATACTGGCTCTATTCATAAAATAATAACTAACACAATTTAGCAAGGGCTGTCATCTCTTGCCTAGCATTAAACTTAACATGAATTGTTTTAAATTTAGGACAGTGTTAATATTTATGTAGCTTTTTAAACAAATGTAGCTCCAAATCCATTTAAGATGTATATTAGATAAAAACATTCTTTTAAACACTCAGAAAGTTTACTCAGCTTTAAATTATTTCATGAAATTCTAATATATCTTAGAAGTCTGAATTTGGACGGTATTTATGTGACTGTTGATACTTTTACAGAACAGAGCACTTAAAAGCAACATTTTCAGCCTTGAAGGTGGGTTTTAAGTTACTTTCATTAAATGTCTATCCTTTTCTACTCCACAGTACGCACCATGTGTGCACATAATATCAAGGTTATTTGATACAGGCATCAAATTACCTAGAACTAATTGTATTATTGCTCCTGATTAATTAGTCCTTAGGCATGTTTAATTTGTGGTTAACTGGCACAGACCCTTGCAGACCCTTGGGAGGAACAGATAATTATATCATGATATTACATAATAATATACCGAAAAATGTAGCAAAAAGATATCAATGGGAAACATACCACTCCACATTTTTAACCACAAATACATAATACAATATATGAAACCACATATCATGTCTGAGTATTAGAATGTATTTTATTCAGAAAATTTAGGCTACCAAATTTTTCTTAGAACTATATTCAGTTATATCATATATATATGGTCAAATTACATACTTATAAGCATATTCAACACATACATGTGGATTACTATTTAAGAAACTGAACTTAAAATTTCTATTTATCATATAATTCACTTCAAAAATAGTACAATGGAATTTTTCGGTTTCTTCTGTAATGGCTTTTGTACTTTTAATTTCAAAATCTATTTAATTAGAACATCTATTAAGTGATGAGGACAAGCTATAAATTCTTTCTTATTTATACTGGATTTTAACCAGAATAAGAAGTATAATATAGCCTAGTGAATAGAGACACAGAGAAACAGGAAAAGCAGGCACTGGACCATATAGTCTTTTCCAAATCAATTTAATGACAGAGAGGAGAGGAATTCAAATTACTTAAACCTAGCTGGATGGCTAATTCTGTCCTTATTCCACTAAGATATACTCTTCATTTTGTATATTAAAAACCTCAACAGTCTTAAGGACTGAGTCCAGAACAGTGAAGAAATATTAAGTGTGGCCATTTTCCACAGTAATTAAGATTTTTTTCAAAGACCATCAGGCATGGTTTAAAAAATAGAATAATAGTAGAGGAGCCAGAGTGAAAAGCAAACTGTTTTTTAAAAACTTATTTCCAGCTTGGACATCCTTCCAGAGACAGTCTATAAATTTTTTGTATATATACACAAAAACATGTTAATATATAGCATGCATATATACACACATATTCATGTTTTTCATACTGCTCTCTGTCTTCCCTTTCTTTACTTTAATGTATCTTGGAGATTATTTCTTATCAGTATATATGCTACTAGTTTTTAAACTATTAATCTCAGTTAAAAAAAAAATAGAGTCTTAAAAATATGGCTGCTCTAATATCCCTAAGCTGTAAATATGTTCGACAGTACCGCTGATACAACCTCTACAAAACAACCATGGTCAAAGTACACTTACTCTTTTTAATTAATTGACAAAGGCAGGCTTGGCAGAACAAGAAAATTCTAGTCTAAGATTAAATATAAAATGAAACAATATAAAATACTGCAAGATTAGAAGAAATTTATCCCAAGTCACAACTTTACCATTTGAAAAGCTGATAAAACACATGTTTAGATAAATCTGAAAATCCCTGTAACTTGAAAGTAAAACACTTACCAAAGACATCTTCTTTTCTTGGAATAAATAATATGTGATGGCCACAGGTTGTGAAAGGGAGCATGCTTCATTTTTCACCACCATACTGTTCCTTTGTTCTTCCTGAGGTTTTGTCCTTGAAAAGAGGTCTGTCTACTAAAATTTTAAATGTAATATAAATGATCAATAATAATATCAATATAATGATAGAGTATCAGTATGATCGTTAGGCATGAGGGTGAAAAAACACAAATAAAACTCTAAGGAACAGTCAAAAATTCCCTTTTATGAAGAGCTGAGAAAGGTTCTGTTTTTGTTTTGTTTTCTTTTTGCTTTTCTTTTTGTTTTTTTTACAGAGTGAACTAGAAGAAGGTAAACTAAGGCTGAGGGAATGAGTTTTTAAGTAAATATTTGTAATAGCAAACATGGTTATAAAACTAGAATTTCTAGTCTCCCTTTTAGCCAATAAAGAGGAAATAAAAAATGAACTATAATGTTGACCACTCTGACTCTAAATTAGTCCCTTAATCTCTGGAAGTGATTGTATGAATGAATAAACCAAATTAATATTCAAATTTAGATACCACAGTCACAAATTCTGCTAGCATTTCATAAGTAAATATATCATCATTATATACATATAGTTTGAGAAGATACATATAAACTGTGGCTCTAAACTTGAAGCATTATGTAAACTCTTAAATATGGTTCCTTAGGAGACGTTTAAAAGAGAAAAATCGAAGAAAGGATTGAAAAATGAGATTAATGAAGAAATACTGGAATTTTTTAAAAGCCTGAAATAAAGGTAAAGACCAAGTGGGAGTTACGACAGAATTATATGATGTATGATTCACACAGATGTATGAATAGTTTCCCCCATGCCAACTTTACCTTTCCAAACATAAGCATCAATACTAAATTAAAAGAATTAATCCAACAGACCTTGGCTTATAGTAACTCATAGCAATCTATTTCTACCCTAAATAAATAAGTGAGTCTATAGATTAGTTCAGACACCTGGGACAACACAGTTTGGTGAACAGAAAAGCCAGACAATATCACAAGACCTAAAGTCATTGTTTCTAGGCACCTCTAGATTTTCAAGGAAGAATATTTTTTATTAAATGAAGTGTTTCTATCTGAGACCTTAACACGGTCAAATCTGGCCCTAAATTCCTAGCGAATGCTTAATATCAGACTCCATTAGCCTGATTCCTCAGTCTGTCAGTGTAGGCTATAGTTGGAGGCAACAATAGGACACCCCGATTCCAAGGTCTTAGAAATGTGACCACTGTGAATTATACTGGCAAATCCATGAAGATTTTATTATTTATGGGACAAAATCATGATACCATCTGTGAACGTGAGACTAAAGGGTTTAGGAACATCCAAAACACTAAGCAAAGTACTATGAGGGCAGTAATCTCAAGAAGGAAGGGCTAGACTGTAATTCTAATAATTAAGCAAAAGTCTAATCAAATCATGCTCTATGTAAATAAAAGACTATATGAACAGAGAGTGATCAATTATGGAAACATAAATAGGAAAGGCAGAAGGACCAAAGTAGGCAATATCTATCCAAGCACCGTTCAGATGAGAAGACGTCTTGGCTAACTAGATTTGAATATTACAGTTTCCCTGACAAGTAATGTAGGACAATGCTAACCTGCCATGATGCTGACAGACTACTTCTGATATTATCAGAATTCCCCTTGTGATATTCCAGGCTTGCTAAGCAACTATCACATAAGCCAGCTTCCCATATACCTTCTTCTTCAATAGGAGAGGAAAACACACTGGTTGGATCAGGTGAAACTTCCCAGTTAACATTTCTCACTATAAATCAATGAATTTGCATTCCGGTGTAACCATTCATATTTACATATGCACACATGTATACATAAAACCAAGCTCAGAGAGGAGGATAATGCAAATCTACTCCCCAAAACACAACTAACTATTCTGTGACAAGACATATCGGACTTTTAATAAGATTACAAGGATGAGGACTGAATCCATGCCCTAGACCATGGCAAATGCCAAAGTGTGAGTAGCCAGCTAGGCTTCCCCAGAAAATACGTGCTCCGTTTTGATGCATATTTTCTAAAAACTACAATACACAGCTATTCTAAGCTTTTAAACAGAAACAGTGTGGCACCCAGGCAGCCCTTAAGCAAATATCTTGAAAGCTTAATGAAAGTGGTGAATAACAAAACTGGGTTAATAAACATTCAAGTTTATTAATTAATTTATTTTCTTAATATGTTGTTTCAATTTACAAAATAGTCCAGGCACAATTCCTAACCACAGAAATTAGCAGTCATTTTCTGTAACCAGAAAGTTCAAAAAGGTTTCAAACCTATCCTTTGGAGCATTTATCTTTTGCCCTATTTCGGTTTCTTCTCCTGAAGAGAGGCTGGGAGGGATACTTCTTTCATTATTAAATAATACCACTAATTCATGAAATAAGATCCTACAGCAAAGTGTCCAAAGAGAAAAAAACGTATTCAATTACTACTGGTAACTATGATACTCTTTATCAAACTGTTAAGAAATTCTCATCTCATTTTCAAAATTTCCAATATGAAACATGAGTAGTTTTCACATAATGACTTATATAAGAGCATGAAAAAGAAATGTAAAGTCGCCAAAGATATTCTATATCACAAGAGGGAAATATTACATACAAAAAGCAGAATGATTTTTAAAGTGGGATCCAAATGTGCCTGTCCAAAGCTCACAGGAGATCCTTAGAAGTGAAAACAACCTCTCAATAGTGCCTTCCATATTTTTAACTCTTCCAACTTTTTATATACACCCCTTATCTTTTATCTTTCTTTTTATAAATATTTATTTATTTATTTATTTATTTATTTATTTATTTATCTGAGAGAGAGAGCATGTGTGAGCAGGGAAAGGGACAAAGGGAGATGGGGAGAGAGAGAGAGAGAAAGAATCCCAAGCAGACTCCCCGCTGAGTGCACAGACCAACACAGGGCTCGATCCCAGGGCCCCAAGATCATGACCTGAGTCAAAATAAAGAGTTGGATGTTTAACCAACTGAGCCAACCAGGCATCCCTATCTTTTGACTTTCTATTTCATCTACTATTTCCTTAATATGGGGAAGGAAAGTATCTTTTCCATTGTGTAGGTGAGGAAATGGAAACCCAAAAAAGTTAAAGAACACATTCGGAGTCAGGCTCCCTGCTCGTTCTCTCTCTCTCAAATAAAAACAATCTTTTTTTTTTTTTAAAGGTGGGGTGCCTAGGTGGCTCAGTTGGTTAAGCATCTGCCTTCAGCTCAGGTCATGATCACAGGGTCCTGGGATTGAGCCCCACACACAGCTCCCTGCTGAGCAGGGAGTCTGCTTCTCTCTCTCCCTCTGCCCCTGCCCCCAGTCTCTCCCAAATATATAAAATCTTAAATTAAAAAAAAAAAAAAAAAAAAACACATTTGGCTGCCCAGGTAGACTATGGTGGAATTAAATTCCTGATTGCCTGATTCTGACTTTCTACCATCTCACAATGCCTCACTTTCTATGTTGGAGTACACAAAGTAATAGAGTCTGCATGTGGAGTTTAAAGAAAGAAACCCAAAGGATCCTTGTGGAAACGGCCATTTATGGTGGAGCAAGAAGTAATAAAAGGATAGGAAGAAAACACTATTAAGACCGAAGAGAAGAACATATATTCTACTTAATATCAACAGACAGCATGACTAAAAGGAGAGGGTAATTAGGGAATAAAATAATACAAAAAAGAAAGTGGCTGAGCTCTGTGCCAACTGATAGGAAGAATAACTTTGCAGCTTTAATTTCTATCTCCATTTGAAAGTAAAATAATTTATCTAAATTTACCTAAATTTATCTAATTTACCTAAAACACAGCACTTTTTCAAATTTAAAGGTAAAATCACTCAACAGAATAGAAAGATGTGAACAGCCTGGACAAATACTTAAGTATCATCTTAAAAATTAGGTAACTAACATATTTTGTAAGATTTACTACAGGACAATCTGAATCGATTTTCTAAGTGTCCAGTGTGGAAATGAAAATATAGTTGACCCTTGAACAACATAGTTTGAACTGGCCAGATGCACTTATAAGCAGATTTTTTTTCAATAAATATAGTACAGTGCTATAAATGTATTTTCTCTTCCTTATGATTTTGTTTTGTTTCCAGTTTTCATTTAAATTCTAATTAGTTAACATATGGTGTAATATTGGTTTCAGGAGTAGAATTTAGTGATTCATCGCATACATCCAACACCCAGTGTCATCACAAAGGTGCCCTCCTTAACACCCATCACCCATTTAAAGCCCACCTACCTCCCCTTTATCAACCCCTTATGATTTTTTTAAAAAAAGATTTATTTATTTGAAAGAGAGAGAGTATGCACAAGCGGGGGAGAGGGGCGGAGGGAGAGGGAGAGAGAGATTCTCAAGCAGATTCCTAGCTGAGCACGGAGCCCACGGCAGGGCTTGATCTCATGACCCTGAGATCATGACTGAAGCTGAAATCAATTGTCGGACACTCCAGGTAAGCCACCCAGGTGCCCCTTCCTTATGATTTTCTTAATAACATTTTCTTTTCACTAGCTCACTTTATTATAAGAATATAGTATATAGAAGGTACCTGGGTGGCTCAGTCAGTTAAGCATCTGCCTTCAGCTCAGGTCATGATCTCAGGATCCTGGGATTGAGCCCTGAGTCAGGCTCCCTGCTCAGTGGGGAGCCCGCTTCTCCCTCTCTCTCTGCCCTTCCCCCCACCCCCACTTGTGCTATCGGTCTCAAATAAGTAAATAAAATCTTTAAAAAAAAAAGAATACAGTAAACAAAATATATAACATACAAAATATGTGTTAATCAACTGTATGTATTCTCAGTAAGGCTTCCAGTCAACAGCGGGCTATTAGTAGTTAAGTTTTTGGGGATTCAAAAGTTACACATGGATTTTTGGCGGTGTGGGGGTTGGCGCCCCTAACCTCCCACATTGTTCAAGGGTCAACTGTAAAGGGAGAAAATGTTGCTTTTGAAAGGTGTTTTTGAAATCATCAAAAAATATGTATTCTCTCACAGTTCCTGCAAACCACAGTATTTTACCTGAACGCTATTTATTTGACAGAAATGTTTGATGACTTCCAACAGAGGGGTCAACATGTTAGCTTTGCCTTCAGACACACCATCGATCCTTTTCACATTTTCAAATGTAGTAGGTCTGTCATTTAAAAAAATTAAAAAGTCAAGAAACCACTAAAACATTATCACTCCGGCAATACAGCTGATGTTTAGCTTTATATTAACACCCAATAAACATATATTTTTCTAACAACCAGAAACAATGTGTAATACGAGTAATGCGTTTTACGATGTCTCTCTTTGTTTTCTACCATCTAAAGATTTATTTTCTTAGCAATTTATGAATAAAAATACCACCACCATTATCACCACAAAAACACAGTACTAACTGGTAAACAGGCCATTAACATGAAGAAACAGGCTAATGTTCTACTCTATTATTGACCTTATTGCTATTATTATTTTTACAGATATAAAAAAGCTATGAGGCTCTGAGGACAACCAACAGGCTAAGAAACTCAAAAGAAAATGTCATTCATTATTTACAAAGTATTTACCTGTAACAATAAACTTGCTAACTACTTTAGGCTTTTAACTCGGTATTACTTATTGTGTCCAGTACCCAAGAGACTGTATGATGTCTACTTGCTAAAAATCTGCCAATCTAATTATTACTCCTTTTCCTTTAGATGTCTTCACTAAATACTCAAGTGTGGTTTTTGAATACTTTTAATAAAATAATTATTTTAAATATAAGCACTATATTATTAAAATTTCTACACTAAAGTAACAGCTTTTGGATGAAATATAATGACAAAAATAATTTTTTAAAAGAAATTATAAACGATGAATACAACTATCAAAGAAGTGTTCTTTTTTTTAAAGACAGAATTCTTTTGAAAGATCTTATTTATTTATTTATTTATTTATTTATTTATTTATTTATCAGAATGAGAGAGAGAGAGCACAACAAGGGGAGCAGCAGGCAGAGGGAGAAACAGGCTCCCCGCTGAGCAAGGAGCCCGATGTCGGATTCGTGGGATCATGACCTGAGCTGAAGGCAGACGATTAACCCACTGAGCCACCCAGGCGTCCCACAAACAACTATTCTTGGGAAGTAACTTCTTCTAAATATTTACTGACCACCTCGTGTTTATTAGGCATCGTGCTAGGTGCTTTGGAAGACACAAAATGATTAGGAAAACAGTATCTTTATTCACAGAGTTTAACATCTGGAAGATATAACAAATGTACACCAATAATAACAAAAAATAACTAAAGCATTATCTGTGAAGTGTCACAGAAGCATCTTCTAAATTGACATTTTAAAGTCCTTTATGAATTCCAGAGAAAGGAATTACTTTGCTACTAAGAGCATGAAAGACTTCATTGAGAAAATAATTAATAAAGCCAGATCTTGAAGGATTTCCTAGCAGGAGTTTTGAGAAATCAAGGAAATTATAAGGCAGAAGCAGCACTGTAAATAAATACATGGAATTTGAAAGGAGGTCTTCAACAAATGGTCAGATAAACCATTCAAAATTCTGTGACACGGATGTAAAAGCATGTTTAAGTCCACAAATGGAGGGCCCTGAATTATAAGCTAAAGAAGTTAAGACAGTGGTGAACTAGTTAAACAGAAGCACGACCTGAGAAAGAAAGACTGATTTGGTTTCATATATCAGATGAAACAGAGATGGAGAAATGAAGGAAAGACTAACTAGTTAAGAGGCTTTTGCAACAATCCAGGGGCAATGGTCTGAACTAACAGGGTTCACAAAAAAAGAGAGAGGACAGCATACACAGATACATAAGGAACACTGAAATGAAAAAGTCTCAAAACTACTTAAGTAAGAGTAAGACGGGGGATCCATGCTACAAGAGTGAAAATAACACCAGGATTTTTAAACATGTGTCATTGAGAACATGAAGGTATGAATTGACAAAAATAAGAAATTCAGAAAGAAGAGTTTTGGTAGTTGCACGAAATGCACGCATGGAGGGTTTGTGGATGATGAGTGAGATTTTATATATACCGAACGTGATGGCTGAAAACAGCTGGTTTTCATTCACGTAGAAATGTGGGTATGCAGCTCAGTGGAGAGATGGTGGGCCGCAGCATGGGAGACCGGGGCGTCACCTCACAGATAGGACGGCTGGACCCTAAGTGGTACTGTCACTGAACAATCTACATTACAAATCTATTATGTTAGAAGGCAGTAAGTTAGAACACATGCAGACAGACAGCTTACCTCATTTTGGCCATATCCAATAGTATCTTATTTGTTGCCAGAATGGCTGGAGGAATATCCATTTTATTGGCTTGTTTCTGCCTGGCTTCGACCAATTCGACGTACAGCACAGTCTGAACAAAGAACAAAGAAACAACTCTATGTTTGTTTGGTTTTTTTTTTAATCTACTTAGGAAAATCCAGTCCTTTATTTTTAGAGCTTCAGCTATTACATTTTCCCTTAGGATGAAAAATTAACTGTATCTCAGGCTCACAGCTAAAGAACAATTTTTAAAATACTGGCAACAAAATTTTAAGCATGCATATAATCACAACTGGCCTTTCAAATACTGCCTTTTCACAAAAGCCGTACCTGAGTCTCCTGCTCTTGAGCTGAAATAACAGGTTCTGAGGACTTGTAAAATTTTCCTGGTGGATGTACCATGATTCTAAAATATTTAAAAGAAAATAAATAGTAAAGCCTTGTCTTTCTCCATGTTCACTTTTTATTGTACCCCCAAAATGCAAATATTGTTCCAAGTCAATAGTAACATTTATTCTTCATCATACCAGTAAAATAATTGTGATTTATAGGACAGCTTAGATTTTAAACGATTGCAATCAAAGCATTCATTACAATGGTAAAGTTAAAACTGTAATCTGAATTCATCAGAATGTAGTATACTTAAAAATACCATTTGCCCCATCCTCGTTCTCAACCAAATTCTTCAAAATACTCCTTATCCATTCCGAAGATAACTTTTTTTGACCAAGAGAGATACAATCTATGACTCTTTACTGTGACATCACCAATTTTTGGTTGGTGAGGAACATTAGCATGGGATTAATCAAACTGTTCACAATTTTCTTCAAAATCAAACAAAAATAAGCCAAAGAGAATAATTTCTCTTTTGACTCCACAAAAGAAAGATAAAAAACATGCAATTAGCAAACAACATGGAAGATGCTAGGCAGCAAACTAGACAGAAAACCAATTTCTACAATAAGCATTACTCCCTGATAATTATAAAGACGAAAAGATATAAAAATGAAATTGTACAGAACAGCCTATATAAAACATGCCAATGATAAAGCCCTCCTTTGGTAAGGAAAGAGGGGAACATGTCTGATATTTAAGAAATGTTTATAAATTTCTCTACTGCAAGAATTCAAAATCTATAATGTAAAGTAAGATTTTCACAAATATCAAATCCTATCACTAAAATAAGTAGATTTAAACCTGAGAAAAGATAACTCCAGTTCAAAGAATTAGTAGTATCAGGTTACTCAAGATACTTATAAATTTGTTTTAAATAATATAATTATATTAACCTTCATCTTTATTTATAAAAGTCTTTATACTAATGTACTGCTTGCAAAATGGTATTTTAAATTATTTCACAAATAAATTTTATTATCACATATACTGGCAAAATATGGGTAACACAGACCTGAAGCAGAAATATACATGGAAAACATTTAATAAAAAATGTTTTGCCTATGAATGCTATTAAAAGTACACAGAAAAAAAGTCTAAAATAACTATAATGAATATTATCAAAAAGTGGAGATGTTGGGGGCACCTGGGTGATGCAGTTAGTTAAGCGTCCAACTCTTGGTTTTGGCTCAGGTCGTGATCTCAGGGTTGTGGGATAGAGCCCTGCATCGGGCTCTGCACTGAGCACAGAGTCTGCTAGAGTTTCTCTCTCCCTCTCCCTCTCCCTCTGCCCCTCCCTGCCTCACATTCTCTAATACATAAATAAATCTTTTGGGGAAAAAATGGTGATCTTCTACCCATGAAACAAGAAAAGACTGCTATGTTAAAGAAGAAACAGAACAAGAAATAGTTCTTAGAAATTAAAAATTCAATAACTAAAATTAAAATCTTATTAAATGGAAGGGAATATAAAGTCAAGGAATCCAAGAAAGTAAACAAACAAAAAGAAATTGAAAACAAGAAAAGAAAAATGAGTAATAAGAACCCTAAAAACCAAGCCAAGAAAACAAAAAAGGCAAACTAACATCAAGGAAAATTAAGGTAGTGGTGGCCATAGCCACACATTTGGCTTAGTAGTGTACAATATTTGTGGGTAAGTATAATAATGTAAAAACAAATTGTTAATATGACCAAAACTTTAAATATAATTCTGTTTTGGTCAAGGGCAGGGACTGAAGTAATGGAAATGAGGGAAGGGCATATGGGAGATAAGCCCTAATCTACCATTATAGGTCAATAAAAAAACTTCTAAAGTTGATAGGTCCAAAAAGAGTAATCTAGCATGTCACTTAGAAATATGGAGGCAAGGGCACCTGGGTGGCTCAGTTTGTTAAGTATCCGACTCGATTTTGGCTCAGGTCATGATCGCAGGGTCGTGAGATGGAGCCCCAGGACAGGCTCCCTGCTCAGAGGAGTGTCTGCTTGAGATTCTCTCTCCCTCTGCCCCTCCCCTCTCCTTAAAAAAATGTAGGCAAATATCAATGAGCCCAGCTGAAAGATTTGGGGATGACCACTCCTACAGAACAGAGTAAAGTGGGTTTGGGAAGGATGCGAACTGGCTTGCTTTGTTATATGCCATTAAGTACCAACTGACTTTTAAAATCATGAACATGAATTATTTTAATGAAAATTCAAATGATCTTTAAAATAATAGTTACTGATGTGTAAGCATCGTTCTCACTCCTATACACTAAGCCCATATATTAAAATTCATTTCTGGGGTACTCCACAGGTATGTCAAACCCAGTACGTCTATCACTACACTCCTCATCCCCTAAGTAACCAACCTCAAACCTGGGTTCTTTTTATGCTGCCAGTGAAGGAAATGCCAACACTGTCACCTGCAATCAGACACAAACCAAAGTGTCATGTTCAAGTTCTCCACTTTCCTTAGCCCCCCGGTCTTTTCAATCACTGAGTCCTAACAATTCTAACTCCTTAATATCTTACAGTTCTGTTTCTTTCCATGCCCACTGCCACTTCCCTCGTCTAAGTTTCCATCTTCTCTTGCAAATGCTACTGCAACAGTCTGCTAATTTGTGTCTCTACACTCTGATCCTCCTGCCTTCCATTCCCTCCACAGCCAGAGTCTTCGAGCAAGGGTCGGCACACCAGGGTGCACGGGACAAACCCGTCTGATCTGGTAAGACTTGGAAGCTAAGAATGGTTTCTTACATTTTTAAACAGTTAAAAAAAACATCAAAAGAACATTTTGTGACATGTGAAAGTTACATGAAATTCAAATTTCAGTGTCCATAAATAAAGTTTTATTGGAACACAGCCACACTCACTTCTTTACATATCAACTATGGCTGCTTTAAGGCTACAAGAACAAAGTTAGACAGAGACCACATGGCCCTCAGGGCCTAAATTATTTACTATCTGATCCTTGATGGAAATGTCAACCTCTGTTCTCATAAATTTGATGTCACTGTCCTATTGAAAATCCTTCCTTAGCTCCCAATTCAACTGCCTTTATGATCAAGTTGAGGGCTTGACAGGAACTGGATATTCTGGACCCTATTTAATTCTTCAGTCTTGAATTTTCACCACTCCCTCACTTCCCTCTACCAGGTGTGGAGTTCCTTGATCATACCACACACTCTCTTGCTTTCAGGTTTTAATACGTGGGCCATTCCTCTGCTCAGAGAACTTCCCCTCATGTCACTTAACTTCTACCTAAGACTCAAGTGTCATTTCCAAAATGTGTTTCCAAAGTGCTACAACCCTGGATTGTAACTTTATGTTCCCCTACCTGTATATTCCACTAGAATATAAACCCTGGGAGGGCCAGTGACTATGTCTCTATTTTTCCCCACCAAACCCCAATGCCTAGAGTAATACCTGGCACAAAGATGTTTAGCAAAAACACAATAAATGTTTAAATGAAGAAACGTTTCAACATATTGAATGGATATCTTGTTTTATATACTCCTTAATCCTTTTGTTTATATATTGTAATTAATTACCCTATATCTAAACAAAAAGAAATTGTTTTAAGTGAGAGACTTGTATTATGGGAAATGTTTCTGTCAGATCCAAAGGAGTATTATCTAAGTGAGAAATCCACTAGAAAGTAACGGTATCAGAGCACATTAACTTACTTTCACCTGATATCTATATAAACAAAGTCCATTCAATAATCTGTATATAGGTCTTGACAAATTCTCCATCTTTAGACCTTCTGTAATTCTGTACATTCTCCACACTTAATCATTAAGTCAGCAAGTCAAATATTAAGCTCCAAAGTACAATAGGTACATTCGTTATTTTGCCCAACTCTAATATCTACCATTTTATGTTGCCATAAAATATATTTTACATGGCCTTGGAATATGTATTTTATACATATATAATGAGTGTGTAGGTGCTAGAGGTTGACAAATATAGATTTGAAAGTCAGCTCTGCCATATGTGATTGAACAAGTTAGTTAACTTCTTAACCCTTGGTATCTTCAACTTTAAAATGGGAACAAATAATAGAAGCTAACTCATAGATTGTTGTAACAATTAAATGAGATATTACAAATAAAATACTTAGCATTTAGCATACGGGTTGGCAAACAATAATACCCAAGAAGTATGAGCTATTAAATTAACATTAATACTATCATTTTACACGTCTTCTTTAATAATTATAATACTGGAGGCTTATGCCTTAACTTTCACTTCCTTCTGCCAATGAAATAGCTCAACATCTGATAGACCTTTCTCTTTAGGAAAGAAAGAAAAAAAGGTGTTGATACAGTAAACACAGAAAATAAACATTTTGAACTCTGTACCTTTTTTTAGGAATGTTTCCCCCAGAAGAAATTTTATCAGATGCTTTGTGAGAATACATCTTCTCCAAGTTAGGCTGCTTTTAAACATATAAAGGTTCATTACAAAAAATTAGAAGTTTCAAAAACTTTCAAATACAAAAAAAAATAAGATACAAAAATCTCACGATGACAATTTTTCCTCTGATTAACCAAGTCATCAAATAAAAGTCAGCACCTGAAAATAACTCTTGGATTATCAACTTCTAGGATTCTAAAGGCAGTTAGAAATGAAATGTCCTATATCTCCCAAATCTATAGAGAATATACGATCAAAACAATTATTCGAGGCACAGCAGAGGCCAAAGTTATAAAATGATTCAGTTAAATTCTGCATACTTTAATAAAACAGAAACACTTAACCAAAAAATTTAATTCAGCACATTTTCCTATTACTCCAGTGTTCCAATTAGCTGAAGTCTGCCTGTGGGTCTTTAATCTGTAATCGTTATCTAAGATCCAAAAACAAAGCAAGAAAGTATGTGTGCATGTGTGTGAATGTGTGTATAGCTTTCACGAGAACATTTAGGAATCATGCTTATTTTTTCTATCAATTATAAGTATCATAACACGTAAAAAAAAATTCCAGGCCAAATGAGTTATAAAATAGGCTTAAAGAAATTTAAAATGTTACTTTCTCAAATATTTTTAACAGTCCTATTAGCCCCAGAAATCACATACTGCATATTTTATTCTGTTCACATCACTACTCTTTCCAAAGTTTATGTTTTGTTACATACGGCATTTCATTCAATAAAGAAGGAAATCAATATGAACCACCTCTTTAACAAACCAACCTTCTTCTCTGTGGTTAATTCAGTTGATACTTGATTAGAGGAACGCTGTTCAATGCCAGGTGGTACAGTTTTAGAACTGAAAAATAATAAAATCAAATTATCTCAAATGTTAAAATGTAATTATCTAATTAACTACTATCGTAATGCATCCACACTCAGACAGACAGATGAGATTCTATTACTGTGTAAGAACTGAGATTTTTTTATTTTTTATTTTTATTTATTTTAATTTTTAAAAAGATTTTATTATTTATTTGTCAGAGAGCGAGAAAGAGAGAACACGAGCGAGGGGAGTGGCAGGCAGAGGGAGAAGCTGAGCAAGGAGCCTGATGCGGAACTTGATCCTAGGACCCTGGGATCATGACCTGAGCTGAAGGCAGACGCTTCACTGACTGAGCCACCCAGGCGTCCCAAAACTGAGATTTTTTTTTAAATTAATTTTTTTTTAGGGGTGCCTGGGTGGCGCAGTCATTAAGCATCTGCCTTCAGCTCAGGGCGTGATCCCAGCGTTCTGGGATCGAGCCCCACATCAGGCTCCTCCGCTAAGAGCCTGCTTCTTCCTCTCCCACTCCCCCTGCTTGTGTCCCCTCTCTCGCTGGCTGTCTCTCTCTGTCAAATAAATAAATAAATAAATTTTAAAAAATTAATTTTTTTTTTAGAACTAGCTCTGGAAAGTGCTTTTTAAGCTCTTTAAAGTTTAAGTGTAAAGCTCTTTAGAGTTTTTCAAGTTTAAAAGAAAAATTGATAATCTAATGCACAATATAGGGATTACCGTTGACAACACTATATTATAAACTTCAAAGCTGCGGAGAGACTAGATTGTTCTCAACACAGAAATGATAATTATGTGGGGCGCCTGGGTGGCACAGTGGTTAAGCGTCTGCCTTCGGCTCAGGGCGTGATCCCGGCGTTATGGGATCGAGCCCCACATCAGGCTCCTCTGCTATGAGCCTGCTTCTTCCTCTCCCACTCCCCCTGCTTGTGTTCCCTCTCTCACTGGCTGTCTCTATCTCTGTCGAATAAATAAATAAAATCTTAAAAAAAAAAAAATGATAATTATGTGACATGATAGAGGTATTAGCTAAGCCACTGTAGTAATCATATTACAATATATAAATCTATCACACCAACACGTTGTACACTTCAAATTTACACAATGTTATATGTCAATTATATCTCAATCTTTTAAAAAAGGAAAAGAACCCATAAATGATCAATAACATGTAAAGATACGAAAAAGAAGGCAACAAGTGTTTTCCCTTCCCACCTTCTACACATAAGAAGGAAATATGATATATAGATTCTTCTACATTGATCTCAGTGCTGCTTCTTTAATCAATGGGAAAGTAGCTTTCTAAATACTATACTCAACTACATCCTATCAATCAAGAAAATGTTGTATGATTTATCTTTCACCCACTAACTCCCATCTTCAAACTAGCTAAAAGAGGTATGCAAAGCAATCTTTACTCATCTTATCTTTGCGGTGCCTATGAACTGGTATAATTCGACATTTCAACAACAAAAAAACAGAAGTTAAAAAAAACTGAAAAATGAACCTTGGCAGAAGAAACACCCTCGGACACAATTCATCATTAGCTTGAAGGATAAGTTTCTTAGGAAACTCTGTACTGGCTTCATGAAGCCAACGTCTGCCCTATTGAACACAAGAAGAATCTTTTAATACATAGTGAGAAAAATTAAATCAAACAGGTAGACTTCTACATTGTTTACCTTTTCTGTAAGAGTACAAATTCTTACAAATCTGCGTTTCCCAGGAACTTCTACCAAGAATCCCTCGGTCATGAGTTGATGGGACAAAGCCTTCCACCAACTCTCTGTTTGATCCTTGCCACTGCCAAATAAACTGTGTTTGCGATACTGATCTGCAAGACGCTGGGAATTCTGAAATTAGGAAGAAAATCAGTATCTAAAAATCCTTTTTTTTTAGTTAAACAGGATAAGTAAAATAGAACTGTCTGTTCATTTTTTGGATTTAACACTAAATTTCAGCTTTAAATACCTACAAAATTTTATGCCCATCCTGCTTGTTCTGAGTACTTAAGTCATAAATAAATATATAATCAAAATAGTGTTCCTTTCCTGTGTGAAATAATGGCAGGTAATTTCACATATAATTCACATGCATTTTCCAATGCATAGGGTTGGGTATCTTTGGCTAGGCTATTTAGACCTTTTATTAACATACATTACTGTCTGACAATAGTAATCATAAGCTGCAGCTCAAGATAAGAAGCATGGGTGTTAAAAGGCAGTGTGACCTAATAGCTAGTAATCAGTGAGTGCACTGCAACAACTCAGTCCTCACTGCGTGGCTGCGTTCACTGTGCTTTTGTTCACAAGGTACTGCAAAGTTTACTTAATCATTTCTGATTGAGCTGCTTTACTGAGATATTCCAGGAAAAGCAAGTGTAGGCTACAAAGTTACTGTTTTTGAGATTCTCTTTTTTCCTAAGTGAAAAGAGGATTCCAGTGGGAGACTCTGCAAAGACCATCACATTCTGGCAATGTTGGGGAAGCTAGTCTGTCACGTGCAACTCTCTTGTCCTCTAATAGAGAGGACTCCACCCACCTTCACTCTCTGTAAAGTACTTTTCCATTCACTGTGCCCTCTTCCTACCTCCTTCACTTATCTTACACATTTGTACATACACTACATATATATATATCCCACATATCCGTATACATAAATATACACATACACATTGTAGTTAGTACAGCAAGACCACCTGGATTCAAGCCATAGCTCTGGTACTTACTACCTTTGTGACTTTGGGCAAGTTAACTTACCTGGGCTTCTATTTCATCAGCTGCTATACAAGTATTAACAATAGCTTCTATCCCTTGGGGATGTTGCAAAGATTGAATAACCAAGACAGTGCCTGGCTCAGTAAATTAACTTTCTTTTTATTAGTTAACAGCTGATCCTTTAACTCAACCTGAAATCCCTAATCTAAAAGAAAAACCATTACAGGGGCGCCTGGGTGGCTCAGGTGGTTAAGTGCCGGCTCTTGATTTCAGCTCAGGTCATGATCTCAGGGTCATGAGATTGAGCCTTGGCGCTGGGTATGGAGACTGCTTAAGATTCTTTCTCCCTCTCCCTTTACCCCTCCCTCCCACATAAACAAGTGCCGACTCTTGATTTCAGCTCAGGTCATGATCTCGGAGTCATGAGATTGAGCCCTGGCGCTGGATATGGAGCCTGCTTAAGATTCTTTCTCCCTCTCCCTTTACTCCTCCCTCCCACATAAACATGTGCATGTGTGCACTTTCTCTGTAAAATAAATAAATCTTTTAAAAAAAAATAGAAGAAAAAATAAAAGAAAAACCACTACTTAGTATCTTAGTCCGATTACCCTGTAACACTGTAGTGGTACTCTACATCTACGAGGGTTTATCCTTACAGTAGGAGATTCTATTGCTTGCAAACTAGTAACACCAAAGGTATTAAATTGCCCAACTAGTACTTATTAGCAATCTCAACACTAAAATTATTCTTCTAGCCTTTCCTTTCATAAGAAAAAAAACAACAAAAACACAAAACCTGAAGTGAATGAACACAATCGCTAGTATGAAGCAATGAGATTTTTTTCTAATCACCAGGGAGTAACTGTCCTTCCCCTCATGATCAATAATTGCAAATACTCTATACTGTGTGAATAAATTTACAGTCTTGTTTCCATGGCAATCACCATGCCCAGAAAGCTGCTATAGAGAATATAGGGATTTGGGCATTGATTTTAAGGCAGGCACATTCTACAGATACATCCCTCACCAATCGCATTCATTCAAGTATCTCCAGATCATTCAATCTAAAAATAAAAATGTAAAACTGCATGTGAACAGCATAGTGAATAGAAAGGGCACTAGACCAGTAGTCAGGAAAGCTGCTTGCTCATCCTGATTCTGGCACAAAGTAATATGTCCTAGGGAGGTCCTCTAACTTTCAGGGATTCAGTATCAACCACTGTAAAATAAAGTGATAGAGATAGTCTTTTTGCTCTAGGAGTCTATACTTCTATGGGACACACTCAAAAAGGGAAATTATCTCATTCTTTTCTTTTAAAAAATCAGGTATGGACTCTGGGAAACAAACTGAGGGCTTCGGTGTGGGGGGGAATGGGATAGGCTGATGATGGGTAGTAAGGAGGGCACGTATTGCATGGAGCACTGGGTGTTATACGCAAGTAATGAATAATGGAACTTTACATCAAAAACTAGGGATGTACTGTATGGTGACTAACATAATCTAATAAAAAATTATTATTATTAAAAATAAATAAATAAATAATGTTAATAGCCAAAAAAAAAAAAAAAGGTACATGTGTATCTTGGAAAAAAATAAAATTTAAAAAATTTAAAAAATTTAAAAAATAAAAATCAGGTTGGGAAAATAAAATGCACCAAACTGGCATATCAAGGAATATGGAAGCCGACTAACTGATGGCTAAGTATCAGAATAAAGAGAGCAGACTGGCTAGAACCCACAACCCAAAGTATCACTTTCTGATAAAAGCAAAATCTCTGAACCTCTGATAGAGAAAACAAACAAACCTGCCACTTGTCTGAAGTAACTTCTTTAAAAATGACAATTGTTTCGTGTGGTAATGCTTTCTGCTAGGAATGCCACAGTCCCTTTCACCTTTCTTCCCTCATTCCATCTCTGAGTGCCAAAATCTACTATATCTCCCACAGAAAAGAAAGCTCCAGTGGTACTGACAGAATCACAGAGACTTCTCTAATTTCCCGGCTATTAACAAGCGCTCTCTCCAGAACTTGTATCTGTTCATAATTTTCCCAAGTAACACCTTCCATACTAGAGGATGAGTTTCATCTAATTCAGGCTTTGGATGCCCCCAAAACACAGTGCTTTACACACCCACAAAAAGATGTTTAATAACAAGTGGAAAAAAACAGGTATAAGCTCTAACTCTCAAGTCTTAAATCTCTATGTTCTTAAAGTGTGAAACAAGCCCATAGTTTGTTTACATTTTAACATTTTTTCTTTTGCCTCTTTCCCAATTCCTACAAGCCAAAGAAGCTCAGAGCTGCTACTTTAGGGCTTAACAAAGTCAGTTCCAGTGTTTTTATTCTAAGTGCAAAATAAAATCAAAAGATTAAAAAAATAATTATCTCTAGGAATATATTTCAATCAGACAGAATAACTTATCCAGAAAATTAAATGGATAACCGTCTCCTGTTACTCTGAAAATTATAAAGGGTGATTAAAACCACCAATAGTTTTCTAGTGGCTGCCTACAGTCAAAGCATCTTTTATCAAAAGTATTACCTAATTCTGGAGCCACGACAAGGTTTAGCACTTTGATAATATGATCAGGAATGAGGTTTCACTTAATGTCCTCGTTATGCAAATTAAATACTGTGTTTCTGTTTCCTAATCTATAAAACGATAATTGCATACCTTACCACTTATTCATACAGGGTATTTAACAATATTTATATGGTCAGCTATTTAGACAGCTAAAACAAAGTTTCTTAGGCAACATTTCCACTATTTAATTTCTATCTAATTTCTATCTAAACCTGTGCTAATTTAAAAAGAAAATTTTACTCTATTCACAAATACCTGGATGGGCCGCATAACTGTTTATACTATTTAGAAAAATCTTGTGTATGAAAGGAGAATCACACACTGTTTAAATTATATTTGTTATATATATGTACAAATATTATCTCTTTAAAACTCTAAGAGTTTTCAGTCTAATATATTTATCATCTTACAGATCAAAATTATCTACAATCTATCAATTTCCCCTAAATTAGTTAAGGTGGACGATTTACTAAATTCCTAAAGGAATCACAATTATAATCTTTAAAACAATATCCCAAAAGATACCAAGATCACTGAAATGGAAGGGGAAAAAAATTACCTTATTTTTCTTGTAGTTAATGTGTACAAATTTTTGTTAAGTGGTACTTTTTGAAAAGTTTTACACCTTTATCTAGCAAGGGTAGTATAAAATTTCACAAAGAATAAACTTCTTAATTTGATTCTCTCCCAGAAGAGACTGTCAGTATAGGCGGTCTGACTTGGTTTTCAAATAATAGGTGAAATCCGATCCCTCTTGTGGCCAGTTCAAGTCTGTGTAGGAGCCCACTTACACTTATTTGTTGATACTGGATACTGCAGGCTTATACCAAATTAAAACAAGGATAATTTCTATAAATTACACATTCAACTGGGATAACACAGGTTTTGAAGATGACAGAGACAGAAGAAACTTTCATAGATCTCAATTAAACTTAATCTATCTCTTGCAACTTAATTCTTTAATAAAAAAAATACTAGCAAAAGCAAAAAAAAAATAGTAGCACTCATTGCAGCTAAAACCAAGTTCCTTAACTTGGACCACTACTTAACTAATTAATTAATAGTGGCAACACTATTAAATTTCTAATCAAACTGGTGATTTAAAAACAAAATTATAGTGGGGCTGTGGGAAAAAAAAAATAAAAACACACAAAATTTTAAACTCCATTCAGAATCTAAAAACATTACTACCTGAAAAGTTAACATGTTTTCAATATTTCATTAAAACTATTTCACAACTAACTTAACATTCTTTCTAAACAAGACAAAAACTCAGAAAAATATTTACATGAAGCATTCGAGTATTTAACAAATAAATGCTTACCTAAATTATTTTTTTAATTCTACAAAGTGAGAATATTAATCTCTACTTTTAAGTATATTTTAAATAATAAAGCTGAACATCAACTTGAAATAGGAAAAAAGCAGTACATGTGATAACACGCAGGTTTTGTCAAAAGTAATGAATGCAGTGCTTAATTGGAACTTAATACGGCTCTCTGACTTTCCAATAGCTCATCTAAAGCCAAAGCTGCAATCCTAAGACAACAAACTTCTGAAGAAAAGGTTAACAGGAGTGCAAGAAGAACTATGAAGGTGATTCAAAGGTATACTTACAGATCCTTGGAGAAATAAAATCGGAAGCCCAATTCCAAACTTTTCTCCTAAGATTTTCACAGCAGATAGTAGCTGGAATGCTTGTGGACCAAAATCCTGTGATGTATCATCTAAGTCATCAATGGAAGAGCAATGATCCAATCTAAGTAATAATAATGATAGAAAGCTTAGCTAAGACATGTACCTTTAGAAATAAAAAGATTCGGTGTAATAATTAGCCAAGTTAAAAAAAAATCTCAAATATGCCAACTGCTTCATAAGCTAACAAATAAAGCTCATTACAGCCAAGACCATGTGAAGTATGTAAAACATGAAATATATGCCATGATATATCTTTGTATGTTATGTTGATGGTTCTTAACCCTAATTTCACGGGAGGTACCTAGGACCATAAACAGAAGAGTAGGGAGGTTCAAGCAAGCACAATGAAGAAGTATAACTCGAAAAGCTCCACTCAACTGATTATATAAATACTGGACTTTTGGGTCAGGTTGTGATGGGAGAAAAAGACTGTTGTAAGAAAAAAAAGTTAATAACTTAAAAACCAAATCTCCTAAGCAATAAATACTTAGCTTAAACTCTGATGACTGTAAAATATGACACAAAGATAAACTGCACCTCATTCAAGTCCACTTGGAAGTTACATTCCTAAGCCATCCTTCAGGTAGATTTGGAATTATCATTAATACAAATGAGAATTCTTTAAAGCTGGTTGAGAACAAAAGGACTCCTTAGAGAAAATCAGCTAATACAGTTCAACTACCTAATTCAATTGCTTTCTTTGTAACAATAGCTTTGAAGTAACAATAAGAATATAGACAACATTCCAGATACAATAATACGTTTGAGGGGGAAAGACTACATTTAGGTTTATCATTCTAACTTCTTTAGTAGGATACTTTGCTCATTAATTTTCTTTTCTAGTATGAATATTTAAAGCTATCAGATTCTCACAAAATACCACCTCTGCTCTATCTTCCAAGTTTTAATGTATAATGTTGTAATCATCACTAAAGTTCTAAAAATGTTTTAATTTAATGAATCAATGTTTTTAATTTAATGAATGAGAATTTTCTTTATCTTATTTCATTGTAATTCAATTGCATTCTGATCAGAAAAAGTGGTATGTTTAATACCCATACATTGAAAACTTTTGAGACAACACTACAGTCTAGTATAAGGGCCAGAAAACTTTTTTATAAAGGGCCAGATAGTAAACAGTTTAGGTTTTGTGGGCCATACTGTCTCTGTGTCACAGCTACTGGGCATTCAACTCTGCAAAAACAGCCACAGACAATATATAAACAAAAGGGTATGCTGTGTTCCAAGAAAACTTCATCCACAAAAACCAGCAGCAAAGTGGATTTGGTCTACAAGCCATAGTTTGCCAATCCCTGCTCTAACACAGAGTCAAATTAGTCAAATTTTTAATCAATGTCCATGTATGTTTGAGAAGTTTAGTCTCTAATTTAGTGCTTCCCAGCCAGTGTGCTGCAAATGGATTGTAGGGGTGTTGTAATAGCTGATCACAGTTCTGGACAGAACCCGGGCTGGAGTAGTATATGGCCTAATGTGTTATATAGGTATTATTAGCTTTGTGGATCATGAAGTGAAAATGCTTGAGACACATTGTTCTAAATGCTTAGTACAGGGTTCTAAATAGCAAGTGTGTGATAAATCAAACTTGTTACTATGTTGACCAAATTTTCTACAGCTTACTCAGTTTTGGATAGATTAACCTACCAATACCCAAAAATTATATCAAACTCTTCCACTTTAATGGTGGATTTGTTGATTTCTTCCAGCTGTTCTGTCAGTTTGTGCTTTATATATTTGTAGGGTTTGGGTTTTTTTTTCAAGGTGCATAGAATAATTCTATCCTCTTGGTGAAGCAAATTTTTGTCACCACAGAGATCATCTTTATCCCTAATCATTATTTTTTTGTCTGTTAGTAACACAGCTACCACGCCTAGATATATATGGCTAACTCAACTAGTTATAGTTATACCATTTGTTTTTATTTTTTCAGTTAATATCCAGTTAAATTGACTGTATATCTGTGCATATGTAAAGTTATACGAATTTATGCACATCTATTGATTCATATGCATAGATTCCTCTAACCACCACAATCAGCCACCATCACAATCAGGACACACAGTAAACAGTCCCTTGTGCTCATACCCTTTGTAATCATACCCTCCACCTCCCTCTAACCTCTGGCAACCACTGACCTTTTCTTCATCCCTATAATAAATAGTCTTACTTTTGAGAGAATATCATATAAATGGGATCATACTATAAAACTGGTATTACTTCTTCTTTTAAATATTTGGTAAAATTTGCCATTTAAACCATTTGGGCTGGGGAATTTTATTTCCAGAGGTTTTTAACAGATCTAATTTCTTTAACAGTCATAAAATTATCCGGGTTATCTACTTCATTGTGGGTGAATTTTGTTAGTTTGAGGTTATCAAGAAATTGGGTCTGTTTCCTCTAAATTATTGAATATATGTGCACTGAGTTATTCAGTGTTTCCTTATGATCCTTTTAATGTCTGTTGGGCCTGGAGTGAAATTCCTTTCATTCCTGGTATTGGTAATCTCTGTCTCTTCTTTTCTTTTTCTTGTTAGAAGCTTCTATCAATTTTATTGGCTTTTTCAAAGAGTGAGCTTTTGAGTTCTTTGGTTTTTTCTTTTGTTTTTCTGTTTTCTATTTCATTTATGCTCTTATCTTTATTATTTCCTTCCTTCTGCTTCCTTTTAGTTTACTTTGCTCTTACTTGCTTCCTAAGGTGGAGGTTTAATTACAGCTTTGAAACTTTTCTTCTATTGTAAGTATTTAATGCTCTAAATTTCCCTCTCAGTATTGCTTTAGCTGCATCCCATACATTTTATATTTTCATTTCATTCGGTTCAAAATATTTTCTGGTTGACCTTGAGACCTCCTCTTTGACTCATGGGTTACTGAGTAGTGTGCTATTTAATCTTCGAGCATTTGGAGACTTTCCTAATACCTGTTACTGGTTTCTAGTTTAATGTCATTAGAGTCAGAAAACACACTCCATATGAACAGAATTCTTCTAAGTGTATTAAGGTTTGTTTTATGACCCAGAATGTAATCTACATTTGTGAACATTCCACCAGCACCTGGGAAGAATGTTTATTCCACTGTTGTTGGGTGGAGTGTCCTATAAAAGTTAATTAGATCCAGTTTGTTGACAGTCCTGTTCATTTCTATCTTCTTACTGATTTTCTGTCTACTAGTTCTATTAATTACTGAGAGAAGATGTTGAAATCACCAACTGTAGTTATGGATTTCTGTATTTCTCCTTTTAATTCTGTCAGTTCTTTTGTTAAGTTTATACACATTTAGGATTATGTGTTCTTGGACATGATGGTTAACTTGATGTGTCAACTTGGTTAGGCTATGGCGCCCAGCTGTTTGGTCAAACACTAATCTAGATGCTGTTATAAATATTTTATAGATGGGACTGACACTTCCAATCAGTTGACTTTAAGTAAAAGAGACTACCTGAGTCTCATCCAATCAAATAAAGGCCTTAAAGAGCGAAGACTAAGATTTGCTGCACAACAAGGTATTGTGACTACAGACTATTAACACAGAAATTCTGACTTTCCAGCCTGCCAGCTTGCCCTACAAAAAATTCCTTCTGCCAATCCCCACAACTGCCATTGGCCAATTCCTTAAAATCAATCTGTGTGTGTGTGTGTGTGTGTGTGTGTGTGTGTGTATGTGTGTGTCTGGAGAACTATGATTCATTGGTAAACTGACCCTTTTATCATCATGTAATGTCTTTCCTTATCCCTGGTATTATTCTTTCTCCAGTGTCTCCACTGTCTGATATTAAAATAACTCCAGCTTTCTTTTGATTAGTGTTTTCATTGTTATACAGTTGTTATCCTTTTATTTTTAATCTACCTATATAATTATACTTGTGGATTTCTTATGGACAGCATATAGTTGGGTCATTTTTTAAAGTTTATTTATTTTTAAATAATCTCTTCACCCAACATGGGCTGAAATTCATGACCCCAAGATCAAGAGTTGCATATTCCTCTAACTGAGCCAGCCAGGCGCTGTTAGTTGGGTCATATTTTTAAACCAATTCTAACAATGTCTGCCCTTAAATGGTGATTATGGACCATTTACACTTAATATAATTATTGATAAATTTAGATTTAGGTCCACCATTTTATTGGTTTATCTATCTGTAAAGCAAAACAATATTGTTTGCTTTGTCTTCTATTTAAATAAATTCATTATCTTTTTTAAAACTGTAATACATATCATTCAACAAAAACTCAATTAAAAATTATTTGAGGGGCAAGTGGGTAGCTCAGTCAGTGGAACATCTGACTCTTGATCTCAGGTCTTGATCCCAGGGTCGTGAGTTCAAGCCACAGGTTGGTAATGGAGCCTACTTTAAAAAAAAATCATTTGAAAAGGAAGAGAAACAAAGACTTTTAGAATCTCCATCTAGAAGAAAAAATCTTTACCTGGACCTGCAATTATCACAGCATTTTTCAGTTCCCATAATACCCACGGAGGCCTTTCGTAGTTGTTTGTCTTCAAAATGAGACAGGATGAGTCTACCCAAGAGAAAATTTAAAATTAAATAAAAGAACAAAACCATATATGTTAAAATCATTGCTGAAAATAATGAGATGAAATCATCACTAATTGATTCACCTGGGATCTCATTATCTGGCTTCAGTTTACTGAGGCACAAAGAAAGCTGCCTTAAAAATTCAGCACATATGTAACACCAACAAAATAATTGTTTCTAAAAACTTCTAATTGTTTTGCAAAACTTTTTCTTAAAAGAGCACCATTCATAAATCTGCTATTAATTAATATAAAACAAATAATACATACTTTCGCCTACACCTTCTGGAATGAAGATATTCTTCCATCTTTGCCATCATCTTTAATTTGTATAATCGAAACTTTTCATTGGGAATCTCACTAAGGAGGTGCCTGTCAATTATAAATATCACAGGAATATATAAAATTGCATTAGCAATTTTGTTACTTTTACATTTATTACTGCTTACTTTTCATAACTTAAAGCCCCTATACCTCTATCAAGATAAAAAAAATTTTTTTTCTATAATCCCAGAAAGTTATGTGTCCCTTTCCGGTCAATGCCCGCACAAGACACAAGCATTTTTCTGACTTTTATGAAAACTACTTTTGAAAGAATTCTATACCTATGTCCAAGCATCAATTTTTTAGCTGCCTTTAAAAAATTATTATAAACCCTAAAGTTTTTCATTTTGATTTATATGCTACAAGCTTTTTGGCAATCTTTCCACTATATATGAATTTTTACATTTTCCCAATAAAAGGTTATTGTTTATTTTATTTTATCTGAGAAACTAAAAACATACTGAAAGAGGCTCATAACCCAAATTCTTGCTTTATTTGTTTGTTTAGCTCACCTCCTTCTCCTCTGAAAGAACAAAGAAAACAAACGCCTACACTCTAAGTACTATAGCCTCCCTTATATTTGGTTCAGATGACCTACATTTAACTAATCTTCTCATTATCAGTAACAAATCTAAAAAATTAAAATTACAAGTCTCTTAAAAACAAATTTAATAAATATTTATTCTACTTTGGGGACTATTAAAATAAAGTACAATATTCCACATAATAAAAATAAGTTGAAAAACGAGAAAAATTCTAAAAGCAACCCAAAAATAAAAATCAGATACAACCAGTTGGAAGATTTATTAAATTGAAATTAACTTGCAAATTATTCCCTTTAAAAAAAGTTTACAGTAACTTCTGGGTTTGACTGTTCAAAATAATAGCAAATGCAGACATTGAGACACTGCCAGTGGTATAGCTTCTGCAATAAGAAATATAAAATTATATATTTACACTGATGACTGGACAAGTTTCCTCTCTCAATCATAGCAATCTAGCAGAAGATACACTCTAAAAATTTTATGAATTACTCTAATCTTTTCACTGAGAACCAGCAACTCCATTTATTCTCGAACTTTGTTTTTTTCATTAGAAGAGATCTGTCCCAAGGATGACACAGATCTGTCCTAAATCCTCGCTGAATTCTTTTTTATCATGATTAACCCTATAGGTTTATTTCCCTTAGGACGGATGCAAAGAACAACCTGTCTATACTAAAGATTCAACTATGGGTTTTCTGGCACCATTACTTGATTACTAAGCACTATTTCTTCCTGTGAAATCTTAATGAGATAACCATTTAAAGTATCTTTTGAGAGCCAGATAAACAGCAACTACATCTATTGATGAACTTGCAAAGTCACAGTATAAAACTCAGGCTGTTAAGTGTTCGGCACCTTTAGTATAAACTTATAAATAAATCAGAATTGGTAGGAATCAACATATATTTGATACAATCCCAAATTTAATAGTATCAGATAGAGCTGCGCTCTATCCCAATTATTTTAGTTTATAAAAAGCTTTCTATAGACGACAGTCAAAAGAAAAACAATAATTGTTCTGTTTAAGGCGATGGTTTTATTGACTCTGTTAAGAAACAAAAGCTACCACTGTTCTAAAAAGGAAGAGCTTAAAATTTATACCAAACATTTTTACCTAATTAATCCCTATTCTTTCAGATCTCAACTCATCCTTTCAGATCTCAACTTACTTCTTGAAGGAAGACTTATCTGAACTTTTTAGCTTGGTAAATACACATCCTATTATATACTGACTACTCGATGCAACTTTCCTTCATAGTACTTAACACAGCTGTAATTTTACACAGATTTGCATGATCCCTTTTAAAAATTCTTTTGATTATTGAAATTGTCAAACACAAGTAGAGAACAGTAAAATGAATCCTATGTATCTACAGTTTTGTGATTCTGTTAAGATCTGCCATTTCCATTATACTCCAAGCTCTCCGAAAGCAGGTACCATATCTGTTTTTATTTATCATTATCATTATCTCCAGCATAGAGCATAATGCTTAAAACATAATGGGCACTCAGAACAAAACACTGCTGAATGATGAATAAAAATAAAAGCTGTATTGGATAGCCACTCTCATCATTTTAATAATGAGTTAATATGTCCATTCAAGCTCAATTTATTCAGCTACATGGATGTGCATTTTGAAAATACATCATCTTAACAGCCCCATCAGTTACCATATATAAGTTTTTTTCCTGAGATTTTATCCCCTTATGGATGAGGGAATCAGTTGCTAAACACTGCCTTTCCAATATAAATATAAATATAAATATAAATATTCCAATATAAATCTCATAGAACTCAAGTACCAATAAAAGACTTGCTTCATGTTTAAGTAGAATGACCTTCCTACATTTAAACACTGAACTTAATTTTTTTCATGGCAGTCAATCAGTACAGAGAAAGGGTACAGTGCAACATGATTACACACAGTCAAGAAGAGCTTGCACGTTTTCATAGAACTAACAAAGGAAACAAATGGTAAAGAAAGTCAAATAGGGATTGGTAAAAGTCACTTGGAATAAGCACCATTGCAGCAGGGGAAGAAAGAAACAATAACGAAATAAACGCTATCTGAAGAAAACTATGGCTGAAGACATATCAAAACTTGAGAGGACCTGGGAGAAAAAAAACAGTTTGTCCACGCACAATATTAGGAAAGCACCCATAGGATCCATGTTCCATTCCCAGTATAGCCCTGATTTAGTTAATTCTTCACACTAAATGAGGTATAGCTGAAATTAGGTCATCTCCTCTGGGTGATAACACTTACCACAAAGGTTCTTAGATGTCCTCTGTTTTGTTTTGGTTTTAAATGCACTTATACACATTACTTGAAATTTTGCATGCTGCTTCAAATACTTTCAAAGTTTATATAGAAAGAAAGAAATCTGCGAGGGTGAAAGCAATAAATGTTTTTACCTATTTAAGTTAATGTCTGCTGGAGCCCAGAGTACATGACAAGAACTCTGAAGTCCATCACGGCCAGCTCTCCCGATCTCCTGGTAATATGATTCCATTTCCTTAGGAGCACCATAATGAATGACTTTGCGAATGTCAGCTTTATTAATCCCCATTCCAAAAGCTATGGTAGCTACGACACACTGAGAATAAATAACAATATAATTTGACAAATACGTAGGAGAACCAAAACCTTACACCTTTGCCTTTTGGTAAGAGTAATTAATAAGCTCATTAACTACAGTCCCTGGCATGAAACTGAGTTTAATATAATTTCAACCAGGGGCGCCTGGGTGGCACAGCGGTTAAGCGTCTGCCTTCGGCTCAGGGCGTGATCCCGGCGATCTGGGATCGAGCCCCACATCAGGCTCTTCTGCTATGAGCCTGCTTCTTCCTCTCCCACTTCCCCTGCTTGTGTTCCCTCTCTCGCTGGCTGTCTCTATCTCTGTCAAATAAATAAAAAAAAATCTTTAAAAAAAAAAAAATTTCAACCAATCACTTACAGATCAAAAGATTATCTGCCCAATTTACAAATTAGGGATTGGTAACCCTAAAATAGGATTTCTATTTCCTCTCTATAAAAAGTAGCAACTAAAGTGATCTCTCTGAACAGCTATGAGTACAAGACACGAAGTAGGCTCTTAAAATACTTACTTAAAGAGACTTTGTGTTATTATGAAGTTTCAAGAGTCCTTAACCTGATTGCCCAGTATCTTAACATTTTCTAGCATTATTCAAAGATGGAAGGCAGCTGCTCATTAAAGATGGTAAAATGAAACATGAATTTATCCCTGTATCTTTAAAAGGATATCTCATATCTATGTGCATACTAAAATGAGATTTACATGATTGGGGGAAATTTTAGGGAAGAATAGTGATAAGAACATATAAAAAACTAAACAAAAAACTTAGAGTATTAACAATAAAAGATGTGCAATAATACACTACATAGCTTAGAGATAAAAAGCACTTATAGAGAAATAATTATGTAAATAGACAATATTTGAATATGTATATTGATCTAACCAAATTATGTTAATGTTGGGAGGAAAGGAGGTTAGAAATACATAAACGGAGCAAGCAGAAGGGCAGTAAGGGGTGTGAAAGGGAGCTAAACTTTCACTCCTTATAGTGGGAAGTCAATAGACAATGCCTAAATCTAATAAAAACTAAGCAATAACAGTAAAAGCAAATCACTGCAAGATCTAGTGGTAAATACTAAAAGAATAAACTAAAAGAGATGAAAATAGGAAACAGAAGTGGGGAAGGCAGGAGGGGCTGATGTTCTCATGGTAAGCACTGTAGAATTAGCTTGTTCTTTAAACTATGTGTGTGCATGACCAATACAAATTAAAGTGCTATTAAAAAAATGTATTAAGATGGACCAAGAACAGAAGACAGACAGACAGAAGGCGGGGGGAGAGGAAGAAAGAAAGAAAAAGAAAAGGCTGAACAGATAAGTATAAGAAAAGTGAGAGGGAAAAAAAAAATCGAAATAGAAATTTATTAAGAGAAAGCTTTGAGAGGTGGCTCAGTCAGTAGAGTATGTGACTCTTGATCTTGTGGTTGTGAGTTCAAGCCTGAAGTTGGGTACAGAGATTACTTAAAAATAAAATCTTAAAAAAAAAAAAAAGAAAAAGCTTTGAGTAAATAAAACTAGGCCATTTTGCTATATTTGAAGGTGAATAAGCAACATAATAATTTAAAGGTTTTTAAAAATGTATTTGATTCAATTTTCTTCCAGTTTTATTGGGATATAATTGACTATAATACTGTGCAAGTTTAAGATGCATAATGTGGTAATTTGATGTACGTATACACTGTGAAATGATTACCACAATAAACTTACTTACCACATCCATTACCTCCCATAGTTACCGTTTGCAAGAGTGTGTGCATGTTTGTGTGTGGTGAGAACTTTGAAGATCTAATTTTCAACATATGATACTGCTGGGGTTTTTTTTAAGATTTTATTTTTAAGTAATCTCTACACCCAACATGGGGCTCGAATCCACAACCCCAAGATCAAGAGTCGCATGCTCTCCTGACTGAGCCAACCAGTGCCCCTTTATGATGCTGTTTTTAGATGACATCACCCTATTCTACAGACATGATGTTCAAAATATCATTATAAACTCTCAGGTGAAAATAAAGTATTTTATGAAATAATTTATTCACAGCCTCATCCCAGAAAGAAAAGGATTCAAGACCTTAAAAAAGCAAATAAAATACAAAAGAACATGAAACTAAAAATCAGCACAAAAAGTAAGAATGAATGGTCACAGTCTAAAAATGCAAATCTACATCTGAATATGGTTAGATTTGGTTAAGAATAATATGAAAAAAATTTTTTCTAAAATTATAAAATAGAAAATACTAAGACTCTAAGCATTAGTCAATTTAAGACTTTAAGAGCTAGGGAGGTGAGCTGGGGAGGTGAGCTCTACTTTTAGGTCCACACAGAGGTATATATCAACTTCAGAAAGACAGGAGAGTGAACATCTAGAATTCTGTACATGTATGCATTCAGTAGGCACTCAATAAATATGCAATGGCAAGTAATCAATTCCAAGAGCACCAGACTATTCTATATAGATAAGGAAATGTATTTTCATCATCTTGAGAAGGTGTCTGAGAACTCTTGATGCAAATGCAAAAACTCTTGATACAACAGAATCCCTGATGTCGCTAGGGTGACAGCATCAATATTAATTTATTAATTTCATAATATGGACAAAAATTTTTGACATCTTGTCACAGAAAGGGAAAATATAATGGCACATACATACATATACCTTCCTAGATACTAGGTATAATTCGTGATCACTGTGAGGTTTTTAAAGCCATATTTCAAAGCATTAATGTTTCACTGACACTGAATGTGGGTAGCAAAACCAGATGCATCCAACAAAGTCACCCATCACAACATAACAGATAAAGTTTGCAATCTTTCCTATCTGTAGATGTTTCTACCTAAATGAGTAATTAATAATAAATCAAGATGAAAGAAATCATTGATTAATGCTCAAACATCAATTGTTAAGATTCAGTAAGCAACAGCTAATACATTTTATCTGATAATTTTCAAACTCCTGAGATAACAGAATAAAACTATAAACATTTAAGAATTTAGGTAACTAAGCCGTTGTGATAGCTGTTCTTATCTTTGGAAAGAAGAGGGAGAAAAAGAATAGATGCTCTCAGGAAAGTATGTGTTACAGCATGACAGTGCATAGTGAACTTTATAGACAGTGCATATGAACCATATTTGAGGTAGGTTGTTTGAACAACGTTGGTTTGAGGGTGGTTAACAACTACAGAGCTGGACAGAAAGGAAATGGAAGACCTAGTGAGCGGAAAATGCAAAGCAGAAGTTAAGTTCATCTCTTAACTTGAGAGGAGGGCTAGTCCATAGGCTTACAGTAACAGACTTTAGATAGGATGTTGACAGCGTGAAGCTGTTGATTTAAACCTTCCAACGTGGCTTGAATTTAAGTCTTCCTAAATATTCTGCATGACGCCCACTAAACTAGGATTCCAATCACTTCAGATTAGAATTATTAACATGATTCCAATCCCAACAGGAATCTCAGCTAGAGCACTTCACAGTGACTTCATTTGATACCCTTTCTTTCTTCAGTCTTTCTTCTTCAAATCAATCCTGCTTAGGGCTACTAATCTAATGTTTCTATAATACTAGGATCCTGCTCAAAAAAAAAGAGTAGTCTGTCATGATGGTTTTTAAACACTATTCTGCAGAGCTCTGAGGATTACAGGACACCCCCAGGGACTGTCTTCGGAGAAGGGAAGGCTCTTGGATCTCTTTCTCCCACATGTCATCTTCAACAAGAATTATTCTACTTTGATTTGTTTTACCTATTAGATCAAAATGAATTAAAAAATTAAATGAAAATTTAAATAAAAAATTCTAAGGATAAAGTAGTCTAGAAAAACTACAGGTACATCGCATCAATCCCAGCCTGCCTCTTTGTAAGTTTTAAGGCCCTCCTCTATAACCTGACCAACCAACCCACTCAACGTTTTTCTTGTGAGTCTCTAACAATTCCTGACTGCCTTTTCACCCATACTTTGTACCAAATCTACTCCACACTCCCTTCCTCTCCAACCATTCCAAACTATTCCCAATTTCCTGAACCCAGTGTGCAGTCTCATACCACAGTGTCTTTGCACATGCTAGTCCCTTCTCCTTGAATTCCATAACCAATCCCTTTTCCCTCATCACCTACTGGCCTCACATACTTGACAAACTTCCACTTACTTGTTCAGACTCTACACTCAAATTGCTTCTTCCTGGAAGGACAATTACCATAACAGAACCCATCTTAACAGCTACTGTTCCTTCCTCTATGTACCTAAGCACTATGTGCAGTCTGCTATTTATACTCATCTGCAATAGCTTGTTCGTGTATCTGTCATCCATATTATACATTAATTCCCTTTTATTGGAGAAACTTCTTTATACTCAACACAAAGTAGTCGATAAAGATATGGCAAATAAATATTAGAGAAGTATCTGTTTCCATGGGGAAACAGTAACAATGATGGGTCTTCACACCTGAATTTCATCTCTCATGAAACTATGATGAACTTCTCTCCTTGATTTAACACCCAAGCCTGCATGGTATGTTCCACAGGCTAACTTCAGTTTCTGAAGTTCAGCTGTAACTTGTTCTGTCATTTTCCTGGAAGGACAATAGATGATAGTTGGACCTTCAAATTCCCAGGTGGAACTAAAAACAAACAAACAAAAACAAAAGAACAGAAGAACAAATATATAAATATATAGGCTTCAGTTTGAGTTTTCAAAACCAGTTTGAGTTTTATCTTATTTAATTTCCCCTTTCTTTTTAAAATTATAATTTAATTTTAATTTAATTTTTAAATTTCTAGTTAATTTTCCTTTTAGTAAAACATTAAAAAAAGAAAGCATATAGAAAACAATATATTTACCTACATAAAAATGTGGAAAGTGAAATGTGGAAATAAATTACATTAAATCCCAAACACTTTGGACGCATCTTTTGTTCAAATTAAAGTTAAAACCAGAGACAAGTTTATTTATTTAAGCAAAAGCCTTGATAAAAACTTAACAAGCTACTGGAAATGCAATTTCCACACTTTTAGAAATGCAAAGCACTAGATGAAGAATTGTCTTCATCTACATTAGAAAGATAAGTGAATATTTACATAGGAGAATAGTCTTATTCTTTCTCATGATCAAGAAATTGAGTTTCTATGTATGTTTACTAAAAAAGCAGTAACTTTTTGTAATATTAAAGATCATTTTTAGAGTTCAAAGAAGTACTTACTAGTAATCTTGAGACTATTATAGAAAACATCTGTTTGAAAGTCTGTTTTAAAAACCAGTGCTTATTTATTAAAAATGCAAAGGATGGTTTCCATAGTACATTTATTTAATTCCTCAATATATTCATTTACATAAATACATTTATGCTGACTTAAGCAATATTAAAAAATTTATTATTTTAGATTTCGGAAAAACGTTATTTTTTAATGCATATATATTCTGATACAATTTCAACTTTAGGAATTTATTTTACAAATATACTTTCACATCTGCCAAAAGACATATACACAAATATTAACAAAAGAACTATAATAGTGAAAAATAAATGTTCATCATTATGTACATTCATACTGCAAAATACTAAGCAAACAATAAAAAATTATTGTATCTAAAACCTTTAAGAAGGACTATGGCAAAAGTCATTGAAAGCTTAAATAGAGGGGAAAAAATAGGCAGTTATTTGACTTCACAAATTTTACTGAATAATCCAATCAAAGCAATTTTTTTATAGTGACCAAATGGGCTTCTATAACAAAACGTCCCGGCAGGTAAAGAAGTGAGAAAAAATACAAAGTATCTTTAATACGCAAAACTATCATTTAATTTTTTAAAGATTTATTTATTTGAGAGAGAGAGAAAAAGAGAGAGAGCACGAGTGAGAGTAGGGGCAGAGCGAGAGAATCTCAAGCAGACTCCCTGCTGAGCCTGGAGGCTGACAGGGGGCTGGAACCTACAACCCATGAGGTCATGACTGGTGCGAAAACCAAGAGTCGGAGCTTAAACCAACTGAGCGACTCAGGTACCCCTCACAAAACCATCATCATTTTTAAAACATTTCTCAAAGAAGAAAAATTTGTTCACCAAAATGTGAATATTGTAATATTCTACATATTAAGGGCCCTAACTTTAAAAAATCACATTATGCAGGAAGATAGCAAAAATGCTTTTTCTTAATAATGATAAAAGTTTCAATTTATTGAAGCTACAAAAATCCTAAACGTGTATGTATCAATTAACAGAGCTTTAATATGCATGAAACAAAAATCGACAAAACTAAAGGGAGATTATAGGTCTATCTATAATAATCAGAGATTTTAACATATATCTTAGCAAAGATACTTTAAATCAAAGGAAAATATTGCCTAAAATATGGATATACTCTGTAACTACTTCTGTATAAAGTTAACAACAAAAACTAGAAGTGTGTATCTGCACGGTACAGTTAGAGAAATGAAGGCTATAAAGCTCAATGCAAAACATCAACAGTGATAAATGAGGACCAGAACCAAAGATCTAAGTACTCTTCAACTGACATGCATCTGTAGTGTTCAAATTGATACTAAGACTGCGTATCAATTTTTACATTTAAAAAATGTAGAAAATACACAAACATTTAAACTTAGCAGAAAAATCAAAGGACTAAAAATCTCTATTACAAAATGATTCATTACTTCGCCAAGTGGTTTACTAAACCTTGTTATTTCCTCACAACAATTTCCTGAAGGGAAAGAAATCTATCTTCATCTAACCACTAAATTAGATGGGTGATAGAGGCTTGTCTATTCAATTTCAACGTATCATGAATATAGAAAACAAATAAGGTCAGAATTTAACAAACATGTTAGCTCAATGAATAGGAAAAAAATGGCAGAATTAAATAAAGGGAAGAAATAGAAATAAAAGGCAAGACTCTGAAGTCTTAATTACCCTCCATCTAATTATTGCTCATTAAGAGGAAAATTTCTATTTGCCTGAGATCTACAGGAAGCATTCTGACTCAGAGTGGCTGGCTGCTACCATAACTCCTGGAGGATTGAAAATGGGTGCAAAATCTTTGTTGCTTTGCTCTCAGAAAAACCATTGTCACTTAAATATAAAAATCTTGGATGGTCTTGGATGTTAGGCTAAGGAGTCTGGCTGTTAGTCCACAGGAAAGAGGGAGGCACCAGAGAGGAATTCCAAGACTCAGGGATGTGCTTTCGGATGATGAATCTGAAAATTGTGTCTCGATTGCAAGGAGGAGCACTGAGGAAGAGAGCAGTCTGTTAAGGGAGATGATAATAGTCTAGGCTAAGAGACCTCCACTAGTAGAATTAACACAAAAGACGGTGAGAAGAAAACACTCACAAAAGATAGCATAAAAGGACAATATAGTCAGAAAGATAAAATGTCACAATGTCTCTCACACACACACACACACACACACACAAAGGTAAAGTTTCAAAAAGGAGAAGGTTATTAGGGGAAGGCTACAGAGACTAAAAATGATATGGACAGAAAAGGATCAAAGATTAGGAGAGTACATAACGATGTCACTGTTAAAAGACTCGAGTATAGAATAAACAGCCTTCTTCAAGAGAATGTTTTCCTTCTAGAACACAAGGGAAGTGAAGTACAACGAGTACTCACTTCGGAGAGATCACCAGAGCAGCACGAATACTCAATATATCCATTACTTTCTTGTTTTGTTTTGTTTTTTAAGATTTTGTTTTTAAGTAATCTCTACACCCAATGAGGGGCTCAAACTCACAATCCCAAGATCAAGAGTCACATGCTCTACCGTCTGAGTCAGCCAGGCACCCGCATTCCTTTCTTTTTTTGATCTGGATATAGTACGATCACGCCAATAGCAAATCCGACATTTAAATTCATCCTAAAGGACCCCAAGAGTCCTTCAGTAAAATACTATTGATGTTATTTAAACTCTATTTGCCTAGACTTGTTTTGTGTTTGTGCTGGTAGGTCAAACATTATTTTCATGTATTCTGACTTAAAAACACATTTCATAACATGACAGTTATAAGTTTCTCACCAAGGAGACAGATCAGGGAAATGAGGCAAAGGAAAGCTTCTTAGCATACATATAACATGCCTCCAAACAAAAGAAACAGGTAAAAGTACTAGTGAGAGCTTCTTTTTCAGTAAAATGAAAATAATATGTAGCTTACTGAGCAGTTATAAGAATTACTAGATCACTTATATAAAGCACCGAGGATAGTCCTTGGCACATAACAAGGGCTCAAAAATGTTTATTATTAAAATGACTTCTAAAATTCCCTAACACTCAATTAGTCATATAATTAGTGAACTAAAGAGAATTCAGATAAAAGACTCAGTTTTTTCTGTTGTTTATTTGTCAATTACTAAAAGTGTAGGGGTGCCTGGCTGGCTCAGTAGGTAAAGCACACGACTCTTGATCTCAGGATTGTGAGTTCAAGCCCCACGTTGGGCGTAAAGCTAACTTTAAAAAAAAAAAAAAAAAGTGTATGTCCTGTTCAAGTAATAATGATATGAAGTACAAAAAATACCAGAACTAGTTTCTGCCTTCAGAATTAAGCAATTTTCTCAGTCGCTGTCTTGATTATATGACATTACACTTGACTTTAACCAAAGCTAAGTAGAATGTGAAATATGTTATATACGCATTAGAAAGAAATAGTAAGTAAAAAGTAAACAAATAAATAAAACAAGTTTTTTAAAAAGAAGGAAACAGTTAACCAAAATTTATCAACCATGACATCCTTACCTTGTCTTTTGGACAAGAAATTGGACAAGATCCTGATGGATGTTTCCTGTTTTTCGCCCAACTTCTAAATATAAGTTTGGTCGATCAAAACTAGTACAGGTAATCTGAGGATTCTTCAGTTTTAAGCTGCGTACAATGTCTTCCCGGATTGAAGAACTTGCAGTAGCAGTGAGTGCAACAACTGGAACCTGAATGAAATGAAACTGATTTTCAAAAAAGGAGAGCGCGCACTAATTCCCAACATTTCTATTGCCTTCTTACAAACAGACTGGATGACAATTACAAGAGGAACAGTGTTAAAAATGCAACTTTAAAATTACTTTTTCAAAGAAGAAAACTTCCTACTTACCTGTTTCTCAGCCTTTGGAATACTTTTTTTTTTTTTTTTTTTTTTTAAAGAGAAAGAGAAAGGGGCGCCTGGGTGGCACAGCGGTTAAGCGTCTGCCTTCGGCTCAGGGCGTGATCCCGGCGTTCCGGGATCGAGCCCCACATCACGCTCTTCCGCTATGAGCCTGCTTCTTCCTCTCCCACTCCCCCTGCCTGTGTTCCCTCTCTCACTGGCTGTCTCTCTCTGTCGAATAAATAAATAAAATATCTTTAAAAAAATAAAAATAAAAATAAAGAGAAAGAGAAAGAGTGAACATGCCAGCGGGGGTAGGGAGAGGGAGGGAGAACCTCAAGAAGCCTCCTCGCCCAGTGCAGATCCAAGGCAGGGCTCAATCTCATGACCCTAAGATCACGACCTGAGCCAAAATCAAGAGTCACATGCTTAACTGACTGAGCCACCCAAGCACCCCGGAATACATTTACTTTTTAAAAATCAGAAAGAGTTTAAATAAAACACTAAATCCATAAGATTTTTTTTAAAAGATTTTATTTATTTATCTGACAGAGAGGGAGAGCACAAGCAGGGGAGCAGCAGACAGAGGGAGAGGCAGGCTCCCTGCAGGGAGCCCAATGTGGGGCTCGATCCCAGAACCCTGGAATTATGACCTGAGCCAAAGGCAGATGCTTAACCGACTGAGCCACCCAGGTGCCCCTAAATCCATAAGATCTCTAAATACAATCTACCTACTTATTCACTATCTAACTCTCCACTTACTATTTTTTATTTTTAACATGTAACATATATTTAACATTTATTTTATAACATTTATAATAGTGCTGATATGAGGGATATGTTATGCCTTATTTTTTATTAATCTATAATTCACAAATTATAAACACTTTCATTCACTGAAAAAAATCTAACAATACAAAGCAGCAAGTCTTTTTTTTTTTTTTTTTTTTGTATTCTATGTTAAAGATACTGGTTTATGGCTACTCAGATCTGGAAGCAAAGCTCTTAATGACCTGGATAACCTCTCTCCAATTTACTAAGTTAATCATGGCATACTATATATTAGGAAGAATGCATAACACAAAACATCCATTATTAATTGATTCCTTGAGCAACCAAGTCACATTCTACTTTCAGTCTAGCAAAGACTTCTTAACTGGAGTAGCAGCCAAAACAGGAGACACAGCAGTTACTAGGACATGAATATGTAATCTTTCAGAAATTCTAAACTAGGATAATGACATATCTCCCGTGAAATTCGATTCATTATTTTTGTTCCTATTATCACAGGGAGTTATAATCAATTATGCTATTATTTTATATTCAGAAAAAAGGGACCAAGTCTTCAAGATGTTCCTAAATCATTAGCTGTTCTATATCCAAGAATACAACTTTCTCAAAATGCTTTTTGTGGTCTATTACAAATAAAGTAAATGATATCCTCATAAGATAGCTCTTCAGGTACCCTGCACCCACCTCACAAATCAGTTTAAGCAATTATCTTCAATGTAAGTGAAAATTTAGGTGCAATTGCAAAAAAAGCAATTAAAGAATTTGAAAAACAAGATGCAATTTACTAACACTATAAACTACTTTTATAATCAATATAGCTTTACTGAATTAAAAATTATCTCAAAACTCATGTGAAAAAGTTAAGTTTGAAGTAGTCTTTTTTAAATGGAATAAAAAGGTATCAGAACCAATGTGACCAGGTAATTGGCATTGTTGCATTCTCTATCCTTAAATTCTTTGAAATTACTTAAATTATTAAATATTATTTAAATATTTTAATTAAATTTATTTAAACATTTTTAATTTCATTATTTAAAAATGAAACTCCCAAATTAACTTCATTGATTTCTGGCTTACAATCTGAATTTAGAGAGTGCCTACTTAACAACTTATAGATAAGTAAGCCAATTTATAGAGAAGTTAGTTTCTCTAAACAAGCTTATACATATATATGTGTGTGTGTGTGTGCTCGTGTGTATGCATGTATATATATACAAGCATACACACACACCTGCACACACACACACATATATATATACATACATACACACACAGAAAGTTTAAGCATTAGAAACTTTTAGGACATGCACATTCTCACCCTCACAACAACAAAGCATTTTCATCATTTTAAGTGCTTTGCTCAATCTAAAAATGCACTAATAATATCTTTGTTGTTTAACTGCATATGCACAGAAAGACCGAAGTTTTCAGGACACAAAGAGTAGGAGGGTTTGGTTTGTTTTTCTAAGCAGTATAGTGTATGAGCGGATGAGCAATGCATTTATGAAAATAAAATAAGCATGAAACAGGACGCCCCTTGAAGAAACTAATAAAAAAAATCAGGCAAAATAGCAGCATGGTAGTGAAAAATAACTGGCTTAAAGTCAGACACCTGAGTTCAAGTCCTGCCTCTGTTGCTAACTAGGTGTGAGATTTTGAGCTGGTTATTTGACTCTCTAAACTTTGGTTTCCTCATCTATAAAGTGACAACAATAACAGCAATCTCATAAAGTCATTGTGAAGACCAAATGACGACAGACCATGTAATGTGCTGAACATGCTGCATGGTACAAAGTAAGCACTCAAAAGTTACAACTATTCGGGCACATGGGCGGCTCAGTCAGTTCAGTGTGGGACTCTTGGTTTTGGCTCCGGTCATGATCTCAGTGTTGTGAGATGGAGCCCCCCCACCTGGCTCTGTGCTCAGGGTGGAATCTACTTCAGATTCTTTCTCCCTTTCCCTCTACCCCTCCCCGCTCGTGCACTCTCTCTCTCAAGTAAATAAAATCTTTAAACAAAAAAAGTTTCAACTATTACTGATGTTATTACAACAACTGAAAAGAATTCTATACAAGAATTTCAGAGCCATAGGGGCGCCTAGGTGGCTCAGTCAATTAAGTGTCTGCCTTCGACTCAGGTCATGATCTCAGGGTCCTGGGATTGAGCCCCACATTGGGCTCCTTGCTCAGTGGGGAGCCTGCTTCTCCCTCTGTCTGCTGCTTCCCCTGCTTGTGCTCTCTGTCAAATAAATAAATAAAATCTTTAAAAAAATATTATAATAATTCCAGAGCCATGGGCACGACTCCCAGATTTACCACTGACTTCGGCAAGGGTTTCTCCTGGCCTCGGCTTTTTTTTTTTTTTTTTCCTACTAAAATATGAGATGTAGAGGGCTACACGATGTTAGACTCTCTTCTAACTTAAAAAAATTCCCACCTTACTACTAGAAAGTCCCTTTGCCAGTGACCTGCAAATGATGAAAACTCAACATAAATGCGATCTTTCGCCTCCAACATTCTAGAAGGTCACAGTTAAGAATGCTGCTTCCACAACTAGAAAACAGAATAAAGTAAATGCATTTATTAAACTTAAAGGAACAATGGTTATTTATTTTCACTTCAGAAATGAACAGAATCTTTCAGAAGTTTGTGGTGCCTTATGACGTTTAAAACTTATAAACCAGAGCGAAGCCTGGACATAACATAGAGGCTGTTTATGAGAAAGGAGATCACACATCCTGGTTTCCAGGGACACTCCCAGCTTATGCTGTCAATCGCGGCATAAATACTGATAGCTCGCAATCTCTAATGTTCAAAAGCAAACTGATTTGGACAATAAACTATAGTGTCACCTTGTTACATCAAGTTCTTAATTCATGAAACTCTTACACTTTAAGTTGGAAAACTTGGTTTCTTTGGAAATAAGTACCAAGTTTTGTTAAAACAAGCAAAAACTATAAATTAACCTCGTGATTATAAATTTAGGAAAGGTGCAGCACCTACACATTGAGAGAATTGTAACTGTTCCATCTGCTTCTAAATTTGGGTCATGTTGCTAATTCTAACTTTGTACTGCATAATATCATGCTTCATTCATTTGTTCACTCATTTCAAGCAGTTATTGTTCACATTATTCAAGCAGCGTCTATATATGCTATCTTTGGGAAAGGGCGAGGGAGGGAGGAATGGAAAGAATCGATATGTCTCATGGATATCACAGTACCTTTTATTTGAATTTTACAGAATTTTAAGACTATATTGAGCTTTCTGCCTAGCTGCTCTTTCTGAGACTCACTTTGTCTGATTCTCTCCAAATGGGAATCTTTATGCCAAGTGGTTTAGTGATTTCTTTGCTATTTTTAAATGTATTGAAATCATATGGTGTGAAGCTGCAACAGTTGTCCCAGCGTGATTGCAACTGGAAAGAGGAGAAAAGCACGGAGAACAGTGAGGAAAATGAGAGTCCTACAACCACCAGGTGGCATTTCTCACCACTTAGCTAATCAACAGGATTCATGAAAACACTAGGGGGAAAAGGTTTTCTCAGCCATTGCTTGACAAACACCCTGTGCTATACTGAGTCATTGCAAGAAATGAAAATGATCCAATAGAGTCCACAGCCAGGCATAATAAAAGATTTAATTCACCACTGAAAAGTGTTTAAGAGCTGCATAAAATATTTAAAGCTCCTCTAACAATCCTTTTAGAATCAAAGGCCTCAGAAAGGATTACAGAAAGCAATCTTCCTATTTTCCAAAAGCTTACTTTAAATCCATACTAAATTAATGGAAAACAGTCCTCGAGGCACACTGAGCCTCCTGACTTTCACCGTACAAATATCTTGTTGCTCTATTAACTGTACTATTAACACTGTTAACCTTTTTTTATTATTTGTACTGTTCCACACACCATTTACTGTTTGGTACTATTGCTTCTACTTTTATAGGTATGGATCTAAATTTCTTTACTGCACCATGAGCTACTTCAGGGCAGAAATGATGTTTTATACTTCTTTCACATCACTTGCTTGAGAAATCAGCATGGTGTCCCACTGTGAAGCTACGGCCCAACTCTACCACTCCCTGCATGGGAAAGTGACGTCTCTGATTCTCCACTTTCTCATTGGAATTGAGTGCTATTAAAAAACAGCAAAGGAGGGGAGCCTGGGTGGCACAGTGGTTGGGCGTCTGCCTTCGGCTCAGGGCGTGATCCCGGCGTTCTGGGATCGAGCCCCACATCAGGCTCCTCTGCTGGGAGCTGCTTCTCCCTCTCCCACTCCCCTTGCTTGTGTTCCCTCTCTCGCTGGCTGTCTCTATCTCTGTCGAATAAATAAATAAAATCTTAAAAAAAAAAAAAAAAAACAGCAAAGGAATATGAGGAATGTTGAATGTTGGAGGGGGAAATTAATTTCAAATTTTTAATATGGTGGCCCAAGAGGCCTAAATGAAAAAGGAATATTTCAGCAAAGACTTGAGAGAAGTAAGGGATCACCCCATGTGAAAAGTATTCAGGAAGGCGCACCTGGGTGGCTCAGTTGGTTAAGCCTCCAACTCTTGGATTCACCTCAGGTCATGTGGGTCCTGAGATTAAGCCCCATGTCATCAGGCTCCACACTCAGCAGGGAGTCTGCTTGAAGATTTTCTCCATCTGCCCTCCCCCCGACCTGCACACAGGAACGTTCTCTCTCTCTAATAAATCAATCAATCAATCAATCTTTTTTAAAAATAACTATTCAAGATGCCTGGGTGGCTCAGTTGGTTAAGCGTCTGCCTTCGGCCCAGGTCATGCTCCCAGGGTCCTGGGATCCAGTCCCACATCGGGCTCCCTGCTCAGCGGGGAGTCTGCTCCTCCCTCTGCCTAATGCTCCCCCTGCTTGTGCGCTCTCTGACAAATAAAGTATTTTTAAAAAATAAAAATAAGTATTCAGAGAGAGGGAAGAGTGGCAACAAAGCCCTATTGTAAGAGCATGCTCAGTGTCTGAAGAGTATCAAGGAGAAGAGTGAATGAGGAGACAAGTAGTAGAGAATGGAGTCAAAGACAAAATGGAAGACCAGATCACATAACACATTTGTCGTGACTTTTGTCGTTCTTTAGAGTGAAATGGTCTGCTGCTAGAGGATTTTCAGCAGAAGACATGACCTATCTGACTTATTATTCTAAAAGGATCACTCTAGGTGCTGTACTGAAATAGACTGAAGGNNNNAAAGAGTGACAACAGCAAGAACCAACGAGGAGGCTGCTTCAATAACGCACCAGCAAGGGCATTGGTGGCTTATACCAGGGCAGTGACAGGGATCGAGAGAGAGAAATTATTAGATTCAGTATATATTCTGAAGACCTCATGAGATTTCCTCATTGTTTAAATGTGGGGTGGGGTGGAGCGTGAGAAAAAGTGAAGAGTTGAACTATTTTGGCCTAAGCACCAGAAGGATGAGCTGCTATCAAATGACATGGGGGAAGCTGAGGGAAGAGCAGGTCTGGGATGGAGAGAAAATCAGAAAGTGAGCCAGAAGGATAGGTTAAGTTTGAGATGCCTATTAGGCATCTCAGTAGAAAAGATGGTTAAGAGGTAGTTACATTTAGGGGCGCCTGGGTGGCGCAGTCGTTAAAGCGTCTGCCTTCGGCTCAGGGCGTGATCCCGGCGTACCGGGATCGAGTCCCACATCGGGCTCCTCTGCTAGGAGCCTGCTTCTTCCTCTCCCACTCCCCCTGCTTGTGTTCCCTCTCTCGCTGGCTCTCTCTCTGTCACATAAATAAATAAAATCTTTAAAAAAAAAAAAAAAAGAGGTAGTTACATTTAAATAAACGTGTATGTGTGTGTGTATTCTATAAAATGGTTAAAATAAAAAATAGTGATAATACCAAATGCTAGCAAGGAGGCAGAGAAATTGGATCACTCACACATTGCTGGTATTAATGGAGGGTGGGTATATAAATTTGGGAGCTGTCAACATATAGATGGTATTCAAACCGTATGTTAGATGAAATGACCAGGGGCTTAAGTGCATATAGGAAAGAGAATAGGTCCAAAGACTAAGGTTTCAGGCATGCCAATGTGGAAAGTGCAGGAGATGAGATGAAACAAGCAGAGGAATCTCAGAATGAAGAGGAAGGAAGGAAGGAAGGAAGGAAGGAAGGAAGGAAGGAAGGAAGGAAGGAAACCAAGAGAATGTGCTAGCCTAGTGAAGAACTGTCTCAAAAAGTAACAGAGATATTAGTCTTGCTGGCTTGTTGGGAGGCTTAACCAAGATGAAAGCATTAACCCAGGGCCAGTCCCATAGGTGGCGTTCAATTCAGTCTAGTTTGATTCTTTCAGTATATACTTGCTAATTAGTACATTCAAGGGTCTTTTTTTGTTGGTTTGTTTTACTTTATTTTAATGTCTGCAATAACCAAATCTTTCTGAGAAGAGCTAACAGAAAGAACCTCTCAATTTTGCTACGTATAAGCATAATTAATATGCAATGGACATGAACTAGACAATTTACCAAAAGAATAACAATCTCTAATGCTTTTTCTTAAGAGTTTACTTGTAAACTATTAAATCTTGGGCTCAGAGGACATGATAGCTTCACTACTACCAGGAAAACATAAATATAAATCAACCTTGTTTATTCATTCAAAATTAATACAGTAGACTAGAGAACCCAGAAACAGATTCACCCAAATATACCCAAATGATTTTTAACAGAGTGTCAAAAGCAATTCAACAGAAGGGGGACAGCCTTTTCAACAAATGGCTTGGAGCAACTGGACATTTACAGGCAAAAAAAAAAAAAAAAAAGAACCTCAATCTAACCCTCACACCTTACACAAAACTTAATTCAAAATGAATCATGGACTTAAATGTAAAACATAATACTATTAAAATTTTAGGGAAAAATCATAAGAGGAAATCTTCAGGATCTAGGATTAGGTGAAGAGCACAAGAGAAAAAACTGATAAACTGGACTTCATCAAAATTAAAAATGTTTGCTATATGAAAGACACTGGGAAGACAATGAAAAGGCAGCTATAAACTGAAAGAAAATATTTATAAACCACATATCTGACCAAGGATTCATATTTAGAATAAAACACTTTAGGGGCACCTGGGTGGCACAGCAGTTAAGCGTCTGCCTTTGGCTCAGGGCGTGATCTCGGCGTTATGGGATCGAGCCCCACATCAGGCTCCTCTGCTATGAGCCTGCTTCTTCCTCTCCCACTCCCCCTGCTTGTGTTCCCTCTCTCGCTGGCTGTCTCTATCTCTGTTGAATAAATAAAATCTTAAAAAAAAAAAAAAACACTTTAAACAGTTAAAAGAAAGTTCCAATGAGATCAGGCATTTCACAAAAGAGGCAATTTGTACATGAAAAGATGTCATCATTAGCCATTAGAGAAATGAAAATTAAAAACAACAGGATAGGGGCACTCGGGTGGCTCTGTCGGTGGAGCGTCCAATTCTTGGTTTCCGCTAAAGTGTCGGGCTCCTCACTCAGCAGAGTCTACTTGGGATTCCTTCCCCCTCCCCCTCTGCTCTTCCCCTTGCTCACGCTCTCTCTCTCTCTCTCTAATAAATAAATAAAATCTTTTAAAAAAACACAACAGAATAACACTGCACACTTAATCAAAATGGCTAACATAAAGAATACTGAAAACACCAAATGCAGGCAAGGATGAAGAGAAATGGAGTCATTCAGACACTGCTGGCAGGAATGTAAAATGGTACAGCCACTCTGGCAAATAATTTGGCAGTTCCTTAAAGACTAAACCTGCACTTACTATAGCACCAGCAATTGTAATCCTGGGCATCTACTCCAGAGAAATTAAAACTTATGGTCACAGTTTGTTTACTTAGCAACTGAAGGACCTTCGGGTTGTACACAAATATCATAGCAGCACTGTTCACAATAGCCCCAAAGTGGAAACAACACAAAAGTTCTCCAACAGGTAAATGGTTAAACAAACTGCTATAACAGACTACTATGCAGCAATACAAAGCAACAAACTTTTGATTTACACACCAACTTGAATGGATCACAAGGGAATTATGCTGAGTGAAAAAGCGCCAATTCCAAAAGGTGACAAACTGTATGATTCCATTTATACAATATTCTCAAAATAAAATTATAAAGATGGAGACCAGACTGGTGGTCACCAGAAGTTAGGGTGAGGGGTGGGGGGAATGGTGGGTGTGGCTGCAAAAGGACAGCCCCAGGAGCCTTGTGCTAATGGAGCAGTTCTGTAACTTAACTTCAGTGGTACTTTTACAAATCTACATATGGGATAGAAATGTAGAGAACAATACACACACATGTACTTATAAAACCAGTGAAATAAGGATAAACTGTGAAGAGGTGCCTGGATAGCCCAGTCAATTAAGCATCCAGCTCTCGATTTCGGCGCAGGTCATGATCTCAGGGTTGTGGGATCAAGCCCTGTGTAGGGCTCTGCACTCAGTGGGGAGTCTGCTTAGGATTCTTTCCCTTTGCCCCCTCCTACCACTCATGCTCTCTTTCTCTCTCAAATGAATAAATAAATCTTTAATTAAGAAAAAAAGAATTGTAGGGGTGCCTGGGTAGCTCAGTCATTAAGCGTCTGCCTTTGGCTCAGGGCGTGACCCCAGAGTCCTGGGATCGAGCCCCACATCAGGCTCCTCTGCTGGGAGCGTACTTCTTCCTCTCCCACTCCCCCTGCTTGTGTTCCCTCTCTCGCTGGCTGTCTCTCTCTCTGTCAAATAAATAAATAAAATCTTTAAAAAAAAAAAAAAAGAACTGTAAAGACCGTACCAATGTCATATTCCTAGTTTTGATATTGCACTACAGGTATACATGGTATTACCATCGGGGAAACTGAAAGGTACATAGAATCGCTCTGTACATTTTTTTTTAAATAACTGCCTGTGACTCCACAGTTTTAAAAAAAAAAAAATAAGATGGTTGCCATTATTGTAAATTTTTAAGATGTCCATATAAAACATGCCATTCATGTAGAATACTCATGTAGAAATCTGCTATTCTTTATAACTAGGGAAGAAAGTAGAATTCTAGTTCTAAAAACTTTACTAAAACCTCACTGGAATAGTTCATTTTTCGGGTTTTCAATATGATGCAAGAAGAAGTAACCATGCTTTCACAGCATCCTAGAGTAAAAGGACACATGCATAAGAGCTCATTGAGAAGGCATGGCATCTAATCATGGTTCTAAAGTCGTGTCTGTGCTCTACAGGTCAAATCCGGCCCATAGCCTGTTTTGTTATGGCTCACAAGCAAACACTTTTTACATTTTTAAAGGGTTGTAAAAAAGAAACAAAGAAAAACGTGACAGAGACCGCATGTGGCCCATAAAGCCTAAAACATTTATTATCTCGTTCTTTCAGAAAAAGTTTGCCAACCCCTATTGTATAGTATTCCACAATAAATTACATGCTAACCTTAGAAGAAAGCCCAAGTTAGAATTTTTTTTTAAACCTTTCCCTTGCTTTCACTAAACATTTGCCCTTCCATAGAGAAGCCTTCAGCCTTCTGGCAATTCCCTGATCCTGGACTCTCCTTTGATAAGAATGTCACTTCAAGATGTTTGCACTGGGCAAGCTTACCGATGGGAGTATTGCCTTTAGGGAGCCCAAACTCCGGAAGGAACTTCTAAAATCATGTCCCCATTCAGAAATACAGTGAGCCTCATCCACAGCAATAAGTGTGATACCTACAAAAGTGAAAAATATAAAAACGGGGGAAATAAAGTTCAAAAAGAAGTCATGAATTCATCTAAGTCAATATCACCTTCACTTAGAATACATAAATATTACAGAAAGGAGAAAAAATAATTCAAATCAAAATATTTGGTTTATATAAAAATATAAACATAAATGACATCAGGTAACTAAACCTCATTAGGAGAATAGAGGATGGGAGATATATGGGTCAAGGCATATGGATAAAAGAAGGAAACATTTATATATTATTCAAACAACATTATTTATTAGATTTCAGCTTTCATCATTACTCCTCAAAGAAATGAATTACTTACTATTACTGTGCCCTCAAAACCATCACTCATGAACCATTTGCAATGATAATGCCTTAAAAAAGAAGAGCTGGGGCTTTTTTCCTCTTTGGTAATACTTTCAATTTTATCTCATGGATTAGCTACCAAAAGAGATTAAAGAGCACATTCCTGCTGAGACAAGGTGCACCATCATTGTCCATGACGGATCACATATCAGACAGCAGAGAGTTCCTCCGGGATGTCAATATTGGAAGACAGGATGATACCCACATTTTCTAATGTAAATGGTAAGAACTAAATCTCGGTATGTACAAGGTAGGTAAGAAGGAATATAATTCGTTCTTTCTTCCCCTAGCAACCCCTCTACTCTGTCCCCACACCACACACCCACACCAAAACAGAATCAATACTGTGTAGTAATGCATTTCAGAAAAGGGCTTTTTTGTATAACCATTAACCATTGAAATGTTTTCAGACATTTCAAAGTAAAGATAGCAGTGCTTTTGCCCTCCATTATCAAATTCATACTTAAGACAAAAATAATTTTTTCCATCATGGAGATGATCATCACTTGATACTTATTTGAGTATTAATGATTTTCTGCCATTAGGGGGGTGACTACAAATATCTGAACTAGAGTCAGACTACCTGAATGCAGAACCTGGCTCCACCACTAACAGCTGTATTACCTTAAGCAAGTTACTTAAGCTTCCAAGTGTCAGTTTCCCACAAAGAGAAGGTAGATATAGTAGTACCTAACATTTTTTAGTCACTCTAAAGATTAAGTTAGATCATAAAATACTAAGCTAGGAGGACCTAGCATAAAAGATAGCTCAATTAAAAACAAAACAAAACGCCAAACTATTACTATTACGGTTATTAAATGCCCACTATGATCCAAATACTTTTCTAGGAAAAGATTAATAAGATGAGAAGCTCACAATTCTAAAAGAGGAGACAGACAAGCAAATAAAACAATTACAATTCAATGAATTACCAAATACAATAGAGATGAAAGAGAAAGCAAAAAAATAAACCTACTAAATATGAATACAGGTTGATCAGCATCCAAATTCTCTGGCTGCTGATTCAATGTTACCACCAATTTTGGCTTTTGAAACTAAATGACCCAGATTTTAAATTAAATAGGTTAAAACAAACATGATGGCTCCTTCTTTATTTTACAACCTTCCTTAAAATTACTGGTTTAACTACCTACCTCCTAATGGAGCTGAACTTTGTCCCTTACCATCAGTTTACCAAGCTTTTGCTAACTTTCACTTTAAATTTGCAAGTCCAAGTGCCTGCCCAAGTCCTATACATATTTCATTTTGGCATATCTGCCACTCAAGTCTTATTTCTAAAGTCAAAAGACAATTATAAGTGTGTTTGGTTTTAAGGAGTCTCCATATAAAATTATGTTTGCTGCTTCTGTTATACACTCATACTACTTAAATAATGTAACACAAAAAGCATCAATCTGATTAGCTAAATGTCAGACTACCGTACAAACAGAATTCTGAGTAGATTCATTTTTGCAAGCATTTTATAATTTCCTACAAACAAAAGCCAAAGAAAAATATTTCAGGAAGAATTTATCCCTTTTTGTTCAACACTGAGTCAACCAAAGAGAACACGTTCACCCATGTTCTGCAGAGTATTCTGCTCTAATGATTGCAGTGTTCATAATTTAATCCATTACAAAAAATAAAAATAGAGAATTAGAACTAGCTGTCAAAGGATCTAAGAAAATACTTAAGTTAATAATTAATTAACTCCACCCCAGAAACAAAGCAAATATTAAAATGGAACAAAACATATCCAGCTCGCCATGGACACAAATCCTAGCTTTTGCTATAAAACCATAAAATTCATGTATTTAGGGTATTTAGGCCTAATCTAAAGTGAAATAGCCTTAAGAATTCCATACAATGGGGGCGCCTGGGTGGCACAGCAGTTAAGCGTCTGCCTTCGGCTCAGGGCGTGATCCCGGCATTCTGGGATCGAGCCCCGCATCAGGCTCCTCCGCTATGAGCCTGCTTCTTCCTCTCCCACTCCCCCTGCTTGTGTTCCCTCTCTCGCTGGCTGTCTCTATCTCTGTCAAATAAATAAATAAAATCTTTAAAAAAAAAAAAAAAAAAAAAATTAAAAAAAAAAAAAAAAAAAAGAATTCCATACAATGTAATAGGAGACACACCAAATGTGTCTTCCATTAAAGACAAAACTATAATATGCCAAGAAGGGATAAGAAACTGATAATACATCACTGATAATGTATTTAAACAAATGTTAACCTCTGCCCTCATACTTTTGTTCATATTTAATACATACCAAAAAGAAACAAGTTTGTTTTCAATAGACTGTTACAAAAATTATTAAATGCATTCCTAGAGTTACATGCTACTAACCAACCATCAAATGAGATGTTGCCATGTTGAAAATTTACCTATCCAGAATTATTTTAACACATAATTATATAGTGAGATCATATAATATTAGGAAACTAAAACTGGTTGGTTCAACTGAATGTTTCAAAAAGCAGCAGCTACAACTGCAACTCTTGGGCAGCTTATTCCAGCTGTCAAGAAGGAAAAAATAAAGACAAAAATTTTTGAAGTACAGAAAAAAAGGGCACCAGCTTCTAATTCTGTATTTACATTTTCTAGGAAATAAGCTCTAACTTACTATCTAACTTTTTAAAATCATACTCACTGGTGGCAAATAATCAAAGGTACTATGGTTTCCAACCCTAACTACATATCAGAATCACTCATGAACCTACAGGTGCCAGGGACCCACCCTGGGCATGTTGAACCAGAATTTTCAAGTTTGGAGGATACTACATTTTTCTAAAGTTGGAAAAGTGATTCTCACGAACAAGGGTGGAGAACCACTGTTGTGATTTAATTAAGATTCAGAATATAAAAAAAAGGAAACTATCATTTCATAGAATCTAAGATTCAACATTTGTTCAATAATACATTTAAATCCCTACGATGTGCCAGGTACTGCACTAGGGCATTTTTCTTTCCAAAAAAAGTTCATAGTCTAGCAGAAGAAAAGAGATACATAAACAGGCAATTATAATACAGGAGCCTAATTTCTATGGCAGAAGGAATTATAGGTACTAGGGGATAAGACTGGAAAGACACCAAGTTAGAAAGTCAGAGACTTCCTGGAGGAAATACTGTTTGAAATCAACTTTAGCAGAAGTGACATCCAATATCCATCCATATATTTAACTTTAAAATAGATACCTCAATTAAATAAGTACTTATAAAAAGATCCTATCATACCACTTACCAATATTAGCCTGAAGTTGCTGGAGTAGGCTCAAGTTACCTGAACAGAACTCTGGAGTCATGTATACAATCCGATATTTGCCTCTGTAAAAATAAACAAACAAAAAAAGAAATAGGAAAGGAAATATGCTACACTAAAGAAAACAATCATCCAGTGAACTACAACTCAAAACCATATCACCTGACAAATTTTTAAATAATACTTTATACCACTTAAAACTAAACAAATGTTATATGTATGTATATCCGCATACATGATTCCACTTCAACACAGCAAAATAAAAAGTGGCAAAGAGTACTCAGGGAGTACTCAGCATTAAGGTGACATTAGAAGCCAGGTTCTGATTTCCAACAGTCTAGCCCCAAAACTAGTGTTTGCGTTAAACGATCAAGTCTATGGTAAGCCTTTTTTTATGTGCCAGCAATCCACCCACATACTACCCTCCTTCTTGGAGAACTACAACCCACCACCCTACCACCGACTCCCTCCCCATGATTAAGCCCACAGTGCCCATGTTTCTCCTATGTATTTTGCTCTCTTGCCTAAATGTATCTTCTTGGGCCAGGGTTAGCCACTGTATCAATGTCAAATCAATTAGTCTCTGTCCTAGAATTTGGGGGATCTGACCAAGAAACAACCAATCAGTCTCTGCCAACGGCAAGATCTGTAATACGTGAAAAAAGGAGCTGCAGAGCAGTCTTCTCTATCTTGTGACTGGAAAAGCAGAAAATGCTCATCTCCTCAGAAAAATGAGAAAGACACATAGAGCCTATAAATAAAAGAAAGCCTTATTGTATTCTTGATACCCAATTTCAAGTCTCTTCCTAAGGGGTGGCTAACTTGTGTTTGGTGTGATCCACGAGACATTCCTATATCCTTAATATAAAATTCAGTATTTGCTTAAGCTAGCTTGACTTTTTTCTATTCTGGGCAGATAGAATCCTAACTAAGATAATGTTTGTAATAAAGGTTAGGTCTAGGGCATTTAAAATACATATTGTCTCCTTTTCATTCTACCAAGTGAAGACATAAAGTTAAATAGAATGATAATGAATTTCCCTTATAAAAAGACTTTAAAATATTTTAAAATATTTCATCTGCTGTCTCCTTTTCATTCTACCAAGTGAAGACATAGATAAAGTTAAATAGAATGATAATGAATTTCCCTTATAAAAAGACTTTAAAATATTTCATCTGCTGTACGCTAGGCATGGTGCTTTCATTAGGAATTAGGAACAAAATAGATACGCTTTTAATCTCATGACATTAATCCAATATTCTAATTCACATAGGAAAACAGTATAAATAACAGGCTCTGATGTCAGACTGCCCAAGTTTTGAGTCTCAATTCTACTTCTTACAAGCTAAGTGATCTTAGCCGAATACTTAAGTTTAGTGTGCCTCAGTTTCTTCAGTGTAATTTGGTTATAAGAATTATAAGGACAGGGGTGCCTGGGTGGCACAGCGGTTAGGCATCTGCCTTCGGCTCAGGGCATGATCCCGGCGTTATGGGATAGAGCCCCACATCAGGCTCCTCCGCTATGAGCCTGCTTCTTCCTCTCCCACTCCCCCTGCTTGTGTTCCCTCTCTCACTGGCTGTCTCTATCTCTGTCAAATAAATAAATAAAATCTTTAAAAAAAAAAAAGAATTATAAGGACAGCTAATACAACAGATAATCTAAATTGAAGATAAATCCAATCAAATTCCAGCTGGCACTGGAGTAGAAAGGGTAATTTTGATATACGTTTGGAAATACAAAGGACCTAGAATAGACAAAACACTTTGAAAAAAAAAGAACAAAATTGGAAGACTTGCACTACCTGATTTCAAGGTTTATTATAAAGCTACAGTAATCAACACACCAAACCAGATGGGCAAACACATTGATAGAACAGAGAAGAAAGAGTGGAGCAATAGGCCCATAGATATGCAGTCATTTTCTTTTCGACAAAAGTACAAAGGCAATTCAGTGGAGAAAGAATAGTATCTTCAACAAATGGAGCAGGAACAATGGGATATCCTTATGAGAAAAATAAATTGTAATCAATAACAAGTATAATACACAAAATTTACATTAAATGGGTTGTAGGCCTAAATGTAAACCTTAAAATTGTAACAGTTTTAGGAGGAAATATAAAAGAAAGTCTTTGTGACCCTGAGTTAGGCAAAGGTTTCTTAGATTCCACACCAACAGCAAAATCCATAAAAGAACAAATTGACAGATTGGACTTCAAAATAAACAACTGCTGCTCTTCAAAAGAACTGTTCAGAGAATGAAAAGAGAAGTCACAAACTAGAAGAAAACGTTTGCAAAGCATATACCAAATAAAGAATTCGTATTCAGAATATATAAATGACTATCAAAACTCAATAAGGGAAAAACAACAATAAAGAACGGGCAACAGATATGAATAGACACTTCCTCAAAGAAGAAGCCTCAAAGATGGTCAATAAGTATATGAAAAGATGCTCGACCTCACTAGCCAGGAAGGACATGCAAATTAAAAGCACACTGAGATCCTATTAGAATGGCTAAAATTAAGACTGGCCACACCAAGTAATGGCAGAGAGGAGGAGGCATTGGAACTCTCAGACCCTGAGAGTGGGAATGTAAAATGGTACAATCACTCTCAGAAAGTCTGGCAGTTCCTTAAAAAGTCAACACAGAATAACCTATGACCCAGCAATTCCACTCATTGGCATATACACAAAGCATGAAAACATATCTCTATATAAAAACTTACACATAAACATTCACAGTACAATTATTCTAACAGCCCAGAAGCGGAAACAACCTAGATGTCCATCATTAAAGAATGGATAAACAAAATACGGTACGTCTGTTTCATCCATAAAAAGAAATCAAGTACTGACAACATTATGCTAAGTGAAAGATGCCAGACACAAAAGGCCATATACTATATAAGCCCATCTATATGAAATATGTAGAATAGGCAAATCATAGAGACAAAAAATAGATCAGTGGTTTGAAGGGATGTGGGGGGACGGACACTGGGGAGTGACTGCTTACTGGATACTGAGGTTTTTGGACGGTGAAGAAAATGTTCTGAAATTAGATACTGATTGCACAACATTATGAATGTAATAAAAGCCACTGAACTGTACACAATTAAAATGGTTAAAATCATGACTACTACATAAATTTATCTCAATCAGAAAAAAAAGTTAAATATATATTCACCACATGATCCAGTTATCCCACTCCTTGGTTTATACCAATGAAATGAAAACATATGTCCATACAAAGATGTGCATACAAATGTTCAGGGCAGCTTTATTTGTAACAGCCCCAAACTGGGAACGATGCAAATGTCTTATCAACAGCTGAACAGATGAAACAAATTGTGACATCTCCACATGATGTAATCTATTCAGCAATAAAAAAGGAATGAACTACTGATACATGTAATACTGAAACATCCATTTGAGATGGGTGAATCTCAAAGTAATTATGGTGTGGGATTTAAACCAGACAAAACGAGAGCACATATTGTATGACTAATTCTGTTTATGTACAATTTGAGGAAACGTAAGCTAACGTAGAGTGACAGAAAACAGATTAGTAATTACTTAGTGAGTGGGGAAAAGAAGGTAAGAAAAAGTGAGGGGAATGGATTACAAAAGGTACGAGTAAACTTCAAGGATGATGAATATATATTCATCATCTGGATTGTGGTGATGGTTTTGTGGGTGTTTATATGCCAAACTTACCAAATTAGGTATATTTTAAGTATGTAAAAATTATTGTTTGTCAACTATACTTCAATAGAGGTGATTTAAAATATTTAAAGAGAAAGAAAACATACATTCAAAAAAATTCTATAGGAATGTTCATAGCAGCTTTATTACTAATAGCCCTAAACTACAAACAGCTTAGGCATCTACTGATAAGGAAATGAAAAACAAACTATGGTATTTTCATACAATGACATATCACTCCGATATATTTTAAAAACTGTGGATACATACAACATGAAGTATTCTCAAAACATTTTTCTGAATGAAAGAAGTCTTATACAAAAGTTCATATTGTATGAATCCATTTACATGACGTTCTAGAACAGACAAAAGTATGGTAGAAAAAAATTAGACAGTGGTCTGCTTTAAAATGGAGAAAGGAGGACAGACTGGGAAGGGACATGAAAGAACTTTCTGGAGTGACAGTAATACCCCATATCTTAACAGGGGTTTGGGTGATATATTTGTATGCATTTATCAAAATTCAGTAAATACATGTGTATATGTGTGTTTATTAATAAAATACATATGTTAATCTATATACACACATATATATTTTTGTGTGTGTTATTCTTATTAGGAATTATGCCGTGATAGGACTGGTGGGGCAAGAGCTCTAGAATCCAGTCCCTGCTCAGCCATTAATTCATTGAATGACTCTAGGCAAATTATTTTCTCTGGGCTTCAGTTTGCTCATCTGTAAAATGAGATAAAACTAGATATGTACTCTCCTAGTTCTTGTTCAAAACCAAAATTTTACAACAATATGAGTACAATGCTAACTTCACAGTCCATGAAAAATAATAGATTTAAGTTCCAAATATTTAAAAATGAACAATTCTGCAAATGCACTATAAAAACAAAATAAATTTTTTAATCATGAACTTTTGTCCACACATTAAATAAAAATTTTTATATAATATATAAATTATAATATATATTTTTATATATAATTTTGTATAAAATTCTCTTCCATACCATAGACACCCAACCACATAATCAGAAATCATATAAATTACTCACGACTTAATATCTTCTAGAACACTTTTTGACTGTGCTGATCCCAGAAAACAAGCTGGAACATTGGACATTCTGTAAGAAGAAAAACAGATATTCTGGAGCCATGTACACCCTACAAAGACCAACTTCATTCTTAAGGACTAAGGAAATACAATGATGAACAGTCTTCTTTGCAATCCTCACTCTTTTTGTAACTCACTAATTTGATAAACAAATTCCTTCAAAGGCCATATTAGAAAGCAGGTTGTTATGGCAGGTTTTTCAGAAAGATGGTAAGGTCAGGTTAAAGAGGTTTAAAATTTTTCTGTAACTAAAAATTATACTTCCATGTATACCCTTCATATCAAGCTAAAGAGCAAAGGTAACCAAAAGAGAAAAAGAATTTTGAGATATGGATGTAAACTGCTTAGAGTTTACTGTTAAAAAATTTTTATTGGGACCATCTGGTAGCCTTGGATTATAGAGAACTCAAGAAAGAAGATAAGTCCTTCCACCAAAGGGCCATTTATCTCTAAAACAGAGCAACATTTACAGAAATGTGTTACTGGGGACTGGATTTTAACATACATGATAGATTACACGTTTCCTTCATGCAAGAAAAAAAAACGGTGATAATGTAGCAATGAAAACATTACCAGGGCACCTGGCTGGCCGAGTGGGAAGAGCCTACGACTCTTCATCTCGGGGTTTTAAGTTCAAGCCCCACATTGGGTGTAGAGATTACATAAAATGGAAGGAAAGGAGGGAGGGAGGGAGAGAAGGAGGCTGAGAGGGATGAGAGGGAGGGAGGGAGGAAGGAAGAAAACATTACTTACTTAAGCTGGAGCACTTGGTCTTCCATCAAAGAAATAAGAGGAGAGATGACAAGGCCAATCCTGCCTGAATACACAGGTGGGTACTGGAAGCACAAACTCTTTCCATATCCTGGAAATAAAAATAATACACTGATAGAAATAAAAATTATCTTGGGGGCGCCTGGGTGGCACAGCGGTTAAGCGTCTGCCTTCGGCTCAGGGCCTGATCCCAGCGTTATGGGATCAAGCCTCACATCAGGCTCCTCCACTATGAGCCTGCTTCTTCCTCTCCCATTCCCCCTGCTTGTGTTCCCCTCTCGCTGGCTGTCTCTATCGCTGTCAAATAAATAAACAAAATCTTTAAAAAAAAAAATTAAGCCTTGGTACTTTGATTTCTTCTTACAATGTACTTGTGTGAGATGAATGGTCCCTACTAAAATGCTATCCTCCTAAGAGCTAATTCTGGCATAAATTTGAGCATCTAATCTCAGATCATTCTCTTCTGTATTTTACAGCATTTGCATTTGTATTTATATTTTGAGAGTGTAATAAAAGATCACGTATTTCAAGACCTTTAAGCTTTATATTTTAGAGGACTAAGTTATTACTTAACTACAACTTACCAGTTGCCATCACAACAACATTATCTCTTCCTTCTTCCAAAACAGAATGAATCACCTTCCACTGAACCCTGGAGGGTAAAAAGCAAAAGCCTACTTTGTTTTACTAACAAGAAACCCAAGGACAAGTGGAAACACGTTTAATTTTTTCACTATCTCAAATAGAAATTTTTTCTAGAAAATTATATTTATTATTTTATTTTAGATTGCATGTATTTATTTTATTTTAGAAAGCACACATGTGCAAGCAGAGGGAGAGGCAGAAGGAGAGGGAGAGAATCTCAAGCACATTGCACGTTAAGCACGGAGCCATCGAGGGGCTCAATCTTACCACCTGGAGATCATGACTGAAGTCAAAACCAAGAGTCAGAAATTCAACAGATTGACCCACCCAGGCACCCCTCTAATAAAATTTCTTTTACATTTTTGAGCTTCAATATATGTATAAATTTATTGATTAAATAAAAGAGGGGCACCTGGGTGGCTCAGTCAGTTAAGTATCTAACTTGATTTCGGCTCAGGTCATGATCTCAGGGTTGTGAGATGGAGCCCCACATCGGGCTCTGCGATGGGCATAGAGCCTGCTTAAGAGTCTCTCTCTCCCTCTCTCTTTGCCCCCCCCCCACTTGCACGCGTGTGCGCTCACTCTCTCAAATAAATAAATAAATAAATAAATAAATAATAAAATCTCCTGAGGCAAGGATTGCCTGGGAAGGGGCATGAGGGAACTTTCTGGAGTGACTGTAATGTTCCATATTTGACTAAAGGGTTAGGCTGCATGGGTGCATGCATGTACCCTTAAGATGTGCAAATGCACATTTAAGGTTTGACCATTTCCTTGTATATAAATTTTATATCAAAAGAAATAAACCATAAATATTTAACTATAGTTAATGATTTATACACTGAAGTATTTAGGGAGACAAATAATCATGTCCAGTCTACCTTGAGATGCATTTTTTCTAAATTAGGCAGATTAAGGAATGGATAGAGAGGTGATAAATGGATATATGATAAAGCAAGTATACAAAAATGTTGAATATACAAGAATTCATAGTAAAAAAAAAATTCTTTCACCTTTCCTATATCTTTGAAAATTTTTTAAATAAAATGTTGAGGGAAAAATCAATAGGAAAGGTGATCTTCTGATGTGCTAATAATGACCTATTTTTTTCTTATGTGAGTGCTGATTACACAGGGTGCCTAGTTTGTAAAAATTCATTGATCTGTACATTCACGTGCACTTTTCTGTATGTAGGACATAGTTTAATAAAAAAAAAAAATTTAAGATCAAAGAAAAGAAGAAAGAAATGCTTCCATGGGTTAAATTTTAAATTTGCAGAATAGGAAAAATCCAGTCTAGATTTTAACATTCTTATTAGTTTTATTCAAAATTACTTGTTCCTCACCTCATTTTTATTCATCTCATTTTAATACTTATAAATGTGCCCCTTTAGATATAAATACATTTGAATATATTAAAACTGATAAGATTATCACTGTTCTTCAAACTGTTATCTCATGAATTTCTATTACATCAGCATGCTTTGGACAGTAAGTTGTATGAAATAGACACGCAGATACTTATTTAATGAAAACAAGTCAACATTAAATTAAGATTAATTTATTAATGTGTTTAAACTAGTATCTACACAGAACTCTCTATGGTAAAGAAAACCATTTTCCTCTCTTATAAAAACAATTTGTAGATATGAATTTTAAATAAATATTATTTTAAAATAACTTTGTAGTCACTTACAGGAAATACAGTGTGGAATGTATAAACTACAGTGAGGTTGTGTTATTACCATTAAACAGATGGATTATTTGCCATTTTTCCTTTGTGAAGAAAATTGTGAATATGCAATTTAATTAACTGAGATTATACTCACGGCTTAAAACTGGAATGGCCAAAATAGATCTTGAGGGAATTAATTTGGCTTGCATTAGGTCCTGGTAATGAATGATCTTAAAATAAAACGAAATGGTCATTTATGTTAAAATACAATTGATAGGAAATAAAAATTTTATTTCATTGACTTCTCTTAAAGAATATAGTGATAAGTACCAGAGGTTACTGTTTTCTGTCTTTTAAATCCAACTAATTCCATCCTCTGGATACCAGTCATGATTTCAGTTAAATACTTTGATTATTACCTAATACTAAGGATTAGAACTTCATGATTCTACTACAAAATGGTTCACACTTTGCCTACACTATAAGAAAACGATGTTTTGGAATTTGCTATAGTTCTAAAACCTCACATTTAAACCCAACCATGGCAAGCAATATACCAATGTGAATTTAAAAATACAACCAACTTTCAATTAATGGTAATCAGAAATTACATTACTATCACAAATAAAACCCACAGATAAAATTAAATCTTCATTTTAGGTACCACTCCAAGTCCTTGACCACAATTCTAACTGCATAGCACAACGGAGTTATGTTGATTTACTCAACTGATTTTTATTTTCTACTTAGGTCGAACGGTTCATGAGTGGCCAAGACAGAACAATGCAAATCAAGACCATTCATCCATAAACAAATCAAAATTCATTATTATACATCTCGGCTTTTAACAATTCTAAATAGAGAATTAAATTGCTTGGAGATGTTATGCCTTCATTTAATACAAGAAAACAAAGAGAATAACATTTTCTTTAACATTTTCATGTACTTTCCACCTGCAATATATCTTCATTTTCCCACATTATAATACTGACGAATATAGCTCTAGAGGAATGTTCTACTTTATGAGAAGACCCCAAGGTTTGCCGTAATGAATACTGTTACTTACACTTCGGTAATACAAGGTTCATTTTGTGGATTCCTTACTACAGTTGGCACACAGAGTATGAAATCAGTCCATTTTGCTATCTGACATTGTGCCACTTGTTTTAAGGAATAAGCCCCTAAAGAAAAGACACCACATATCTATGCCTTTAAGAATAATGTTTAATATAAGTAATTAATTAATGATTCTTATTAATGATTTTCTATTATTTTGACAAAACATAAAATTCAGGATGAAAAGTTCTGCATCACCAAATGCGCCAAATAACACAAGACTTCTATACCTCTACTTTCATAAAAGGTAAGATTGTGCTTTATACAGACCAAACACCAAAGGATTTAATGACAAGTTTTTAGGATGTCATTAATTATATGCCACAAAATCTTTGCCTCCAAAATGTTTAAAATCTGGACCCTAAATTAAAGTCAGCAGTAGGTAGCAGAGGTGAGTCATTTCAAAACATGTTACAGTGCTTACCTGCATCATCTTCTTCTTCTTCAATAGCTTCAATCTCATCATCTTCAAAAGAAACACCCAGATTTCTTTCCATTTTTATGCATTTTGAATGAACTGGATCTGCTGTGCCAGTATTTAGATTTTCTAAAGACTGAAAGTTTAAAAGAAATCTTAAAAGCAAAACCATTGACAGTGTCGTATCTTTTTCACCAAACACAAAAGAAGTATTATTAACAGAACCTACAATTTTGTTCAAAGCTGGCAGATGTGCAACCAATACCACAAAAGAACATGTGTGCTCTAGTTTAAATATGTGCTCAAGAATGGTTTCTAAGGCACAAGGCCAAAGATGGAATACTTCCAGCATAAACAGGGTTCGTTAATAGCATATCATGAAGTGCCTGTGGGGAAAGTTATCAAAATTTTGAATAAAATTTTAATTTAAAACTTTTTTCCTTTATCATACTTCAGACTTTTCAATTGCCAAGAGGTAAATGTGGGTCTTACTGTTATTTTTGTAATGAGTTTCTCCATATCATGTGCCAGTTTAAGATTTAAATAGTAAACAAACAATAAATGTGTTTTTTGTGAATTATGTGAATCTGTTTATGTGAATTATGAAAACAATAAAAGATTCAAATAATTTTAGGAATGGAATATTACAAATGTGAATAAAGTTGCTCTTTATTTTGGCTTGACAATATTGGATTTTCTCCCCTAAATGATTATCTATTTAAGGAATGTTAGGATATTTCAAAATTGTTTCATCTGCACAGTTTTTTTTACTAAAAAGAGACAGGAAGAATTATTAAACCACAGTTCTCATTTTCTCTTTTTATTAAACCTTCCATTTAATAAACTTGACTTTAATGGTTTTCTAAAAAGTGTATTCATTTCAGGCCTGGAAAAGAAAAAGACTGATTCTGTTCCTGATTCTTTATTCAAGTCAACAAATATACTTAGAAAAGCATTTTGAAAATAAAGTTCTCTCATATGGGCATCCAGATTGCCTTCAAAGAGGTTCAATATACAATGCAAGTTTGTGGAAGTCTGCAAGTGTCGTATAAATGTGCTACTTGAACAGCACTCCTCAGAGAAATGGCTAATCAATGAAGGAATATGATTTAGTATTTATGTCCTATTATTACTATTAGCTAATATTTATTAAACACTTAAGAAATGCCAGGCTCTGTACTAAGCTCTTAACAAATAACACCTTAAATAATAACAGCTGTTAACTGAGTATCAAAAAGACTAAGAAACTTCCCCAAAGTCACACAGCAAATAAATGGAGAAGCTGGGATTTGAACCCACATCTAAATTCAGAATCCACATTCCTAATCACTCCACTACTCTGGTTGAAAACAAAGAATCAGGAACTTAATCTCATTTCATAAAAAAAAGAACAAAAATCACATCGACCTAAAGATGAGGAATAAAAAGCATGAATAATGATGAACTTTTGTGGGTTTTTTTCATTTTCAATTAATTTGAAATTTAAGCTTTTCTTCCTTATTTTCCATCCCTGATTCATACCTGACAAAGAAACTGGAGGCTGGGTGAAGTGGTGGAAAATATTTAATTATAAAATAGTATTACAACTTTGATAATAAAATAGAAGAAAATGAAATAATTAAAAACATTAGAAAATTATATATAATAAATATATCCATAGTAGGTAAGACCAAAAGAAGTAAAGAAGAATATTGAATGTATAACAACAGAACTCCCAAAAAAATGGGATACACATGGATGGGAAGAAAAAGAAACATTTCAACAGTGGAGGGCAAAATAACTACTGACATTCCAGGAAAAGATTTAAAAGAAGCGACCTGACAGGAATATGTTTTCTAATATGTAAAAATTAGTATACTACTACTAAAACATTATTCATAGACCATACAAAGATATAAACAAATATGAAAAGGAAAATAAAATCTAATGGTTACATAAATGATACTAATCTCATTGTGGGGGGACATTTAGAATTAGGTAATATTTTACATTATTAAGTGTCCTTTTTGAAAGAACTGGAAGTAAATTTCTATAATTTCAAACATACCTTAACCATCTCCATTTCTAAATCTTCATCACTTTCAATTACATAAGATAGATCCTCTTCATTATCCTTGGAAGATAAATCCTTTAAAAAGTTATATTTCAAACATTAATTTTCCAATATAATTGACTCCATATCCTGTTTTCTACAAAATAAAGTTCCTATACACTAGATATCATTAGACAACTTCCTCTTCTTCTCTAATAGATAAATTTATAATACATATTTATATGGTATAAGAGACATAGATAGAAAGGAAGACAGGGTAGCAAGGAAGAAGAGAAAGAAGGAGAATAAACAGAAAAAAAGAAACAAAGAAAGAAAAAGAGAAAGAAAGAGAAATGTAATTGGAAAGACAGACAACAGAGACAAACAGACTTGATATAAAGCCCACAATCTAACAGAGAGTTCAACGTGACAAGTTCAACAATGGTTACACAATATCAAACTATGTGTCCCAAAGTGAGTACAAGAACCTCTTTAGATGTTGAAAAATTCTATTCTATTCTATTTCTATTCCAAGAAGAACAGTTGTTCTCTTATATCCACTAATTTTTAAATGATCACAAAAAGCTCCTATGACTGTAATACTTTTAAATAGATCACTATTTTATAAACAGCATCTATTTATATTTGAAAAACAGTGTCAGACAAGTTATTTATTCAGCTATTGCCAGTGTTGGGATATGAGAAAACTTTACAATAATGTGGCAATCCCCAGGAAGCAAGTGTCCAACAGCATGGGACCCCTGCATAAAAGAAATGTAGAAGGACCCCAAAAAAGTCTAATCTTTAAACTGAAAGTAGGAAAAGGAAGCACAGCCATAATTAGTCTGCAAAAAAATCAAGTCTTAAAAAAGGATTTTATTTATTTATTTATTTGTTTGTTTGTTTATTTTATTTATTTATGGGCAGGGGAGGGGCAGAGGGAGAGACAGAATCTTAAGCAGCCTCTACGCCCAGCATGGAGCCCAACGCAGAGCCTGATCTCACAACTCTGAGAGCATGACCTGAGCCGAAATCAAGAGTCACACACTTAACTGACTGAGCCACAGGCGCCCCTTAAAAAAGGATTTTAAAATGAGTTTTATACAAAGAGAAAAAAAATTATTTTACTTTTTAAATAGGGTTTTAATGAGTAAAGAAAAAAACTGCTAATTATTACACAATAAAAATGGCAATAATTGGGATATAAGATGACAATCAGATCATGAAATCCTGATCATAATTCTGTATTATTATAAGAAAAATACCATCTTAAAATGTATACCTAGTAAGAAATTTTTAAAAAGTTAAAAGGTGATGCAGACATTAGCAAAAGATATTTCCTAAAATGGGAATCTGTTTTACAAGTGGTTGGTATGAGAATAGTCTGAAAATCATTTTAAAATAAAATGCATTTACATACTGGTAGAAGTGATTACTAATACAGTTACCAAACAGAGAATTTCTCAAATACTAAGACTTTTGATTGACACTAGAAAACTGAAGAGGGAAATAACCTTATTAAATGGCTTTCAAATTTAATTTTAAAAACCATAAGCTTAGTTATTGTAAAATAAAATGTATAGAATTCTACCAAATATAGGCATCACAGGTAATTTCCTAAACTAATGAAAAACAAATGATATAAAAAGAATACAGCTATATGATGTCTCATTTTATGGTTTGTCTTTACAACAAAAGAAACACAAAGATTTCTCCAATAAAACTTCACTATTTCAAAAAATATTAACTTAGCCAGGAGAAAAACAACCTCACAAATCAAACTACTCAGAACATAATAATTAGAAATCTAAACATGAAGTTGACAGATAATATAGAATGTTTCAAAACAATCTATGAAGAAAAAAATGTAAGTCACTGACTCTCCAGATAACAGTAAAGGTTAGTGCCAAGCAAAAACATTAGTTTATTAGAAACTTCTCACAATATTAAGTAAAGAAAGTCTTGTATGAGGAAATATAACTACTCCCAAAAATCAGGTTTGGAAGACTTAATACTAGTAGGTATATAGGAATTCCACAAAAAGCCGAGGTATCCATTACATAAAAATCAGGAGAAATGCTAAAACAGCAAAGCTCAACAAATGTGTACTAGCACTTTAAAATCTTTCCACTACAAGACCATTAAGTTGTGCTTATTACACTAAGTCAAAAACAGCAAACTATAGCTCATAAGCCAAATTCAGCTCACTTTTTCTTTTTGTTAATAAAGTTTTATCAAAACACAAGCAAGCTCATTTGTTTACACTTGTCTATAGTTGCTTTCACACTAAATTTTTGGACAGAATTGAATAGTAACACCAGAAAACGTGTGATTGATCTGCAAGGCCTAAAATTTTTACTATCTGCCCTTTCACAGAAAAAAATCAGCCAACCCCTACTAATGAATAAAATTTGCGTTCTCTTTTTTTAGTACCTCAGGAGATTGGCAAGTAACATCATTAAGAAGTTTTTCCTGAGCCTGCTGTTCCAGAATCTGGAGTTCATGTTCTGTAATATCTAACGACATCAAACAAATTCTTTCTGTGTTCTCTTTCAACTTATTGCCTTCTTCTAATCCAGCTTCAAGTCCATCATCTTCTTGTTTCACTTCATTTCGAAGTACATTTCCTTCATCATGTTTAATTAAATTATCAAGTGTTGTGTCCCATGTCTCATCTTTAACTTTAGTAAAAATTTTATGTTCTTTAATTTGTTTCTGTTGCACTCCATCAGCAGTTGGATCTTCCAATGGTAATAACTGAATGGTCTCGGTAGAACCAAGTATCATCTTCCTCAATGAGCACAGACTTTCTGAAATATCACTTAATAGTATAGAAATCCTAAAAAAATTAAGAAAGGGTAATTCAACTTTAACTTCAATAACTACCAGCACAGTTGTAATGCTTTTTAGTAAGTACAAGCTTTCTAAATTGACTTTCATTTAAAGGACACACTGGATTACAGTTATTTTTCATCTCTAATACCCACAATATGCTTACAGCTGTTGGCTACTCTCCAGTACAAGGTACTTCTGCATTCAACTTGTACACTTAACTTCTGCATTCACCTGTACACTTAACTAAGCATACATGCTTATGTGCTTGTTGATTTATATGCTTCCTAAGTGTCAGTGTGTTTGGTCCCAAACTAATTCTTTATGCCAGATATACTTTTTGTGGTAATTAATTTAATTAAATATAAGTCAAATCAATGACACATGACCATCAAAAAAAAAAATTTTTTTAAGTTGAACATGTTGAAAGACACAGCAAATTTCCTTTTTAAAAGAAAGTTCTGTCTGATTAACAATAGTCAATCTTAAGTTTTCACTCCATTTTAAAGAAACTAAACTAGAAATTGCAAATGATACATTATGGGTGTGCTTTAAACAAGAACCACTCTGCAGAATTCCAAAGAGCAGTCCTATATTTAATGAAAAAAACCATGATGAATATCAAAACATTGGGAAACAAATATACATTATTATTAAGTTAAAAGAAAATTTTTGTGATCCCATGTTTTAACTAACTGATTCAATTTCCCTATCAATTACTAGTCCCAGCTGTAACATATAAGAGTGTTTATATTATAATTCGAAAATGATGCTGTTGTGCATCTTCAATAATCACAAAACCAGACACATATTCTTTGAAACAGAAAAAAAAAAACCTTCCCATCAGTGCACAAATATAACAAGTAGGAAAATATGGAGAAATTGTATATGAATAAATATGATATTAATTTCTTTTTTTTTAAAGATTTTATTTATTTATTTATTTGACAGAGAGAGACAGCCAGAGAGAAAGGGAATACAAGCAGGGGGAGTAGGAGAGGAAGAAGCAGGCTCCCAGTGGAGGAGGCTGATGTGGGGCTCGATCCCATAATGCCGGGATCATGCCCTGAGCCAAAGGCAGACACTTAACGACTGAGCCACCCAGGCGCCCCACGATATTAATTTCTTAACTCCTTAATCGTAGTTACTAATATAACATCTTAACTAAGTGACTTTTTCAAGATTTTTTTTAATAATTTGAAAGAGAGAGCATGAGCAACAGAGAGAGCATGAGTGGGTAGAAGGGACAGAGCTAGAAGGAGAAGCAGACTCCCTGCTGAACAGAGAACCTGATGCAGGGCTCTATCCCAGAACCCTGAGATCTAACCTGAGCTGAAAGCAGACACTCAACCAACTGAGCCACCCAGGTGCCCCTAACTAAGTGACTTTAAACAGGTATTTATAACAAACCTGGTTAACTGCAAAGGAAAATCACTGCTAGAGTGTAAAATAAGGCATACTATCTGTTGGTTATAGGGTTTATTAAAGCAATTTTTAGTTACTTCATCAAAGTACAAGTTTGAGGGAAAAAAGGGAATATGATAAGAAAGAGACATTTTTCCTATTTAACACTTTCATTTAGCTCTTTCAATTCTTCTGTATTGAAAATACTTAATAAAATCCAGTATGACTTTTAAAGTTTTATATTGATGATTCAAATAAAAAATTAATCACTTATGAGAACAGACTATCAAAAATGCTGAGTCATTTCATGATTTTTTTTCCACACTAAAAATTGCACCAAAGTTGGGCTCAAGCTTAAGGTGACAAGTCTTCCATCAATACAAACAAAATCAAAATCAAATTCAAAACCGAAAAACTCACTGATTCTAACATTCTAAAATTCTTCAAATCTTATAAAGAATAGTCAGTATTATACACAGATATTCAAATATAAGAACTGTACATAAATACTTTAGTAGAAACAGATATGTGACACCATTTAATTGTTAAATGCATGGGAATGTTGTAACACATAAACATAGCGACAGTGACATATATATTGGTAAGACTGTAAGGGCCCATTTACTCTGTGCTAACATCAGAGAATGACATGTCTCTATTTACTCTATTTACATGTCAACTATTTACTCTAACAAATATCAAAGGCTGTCTTTGGTAAGACAATATATTTTCCTTCCTTCTTAGGATTGTTATTATGCATATTAGTAGCCTACAGAAAGCCTCCGCACCCAACAGAATGTTAAGTACATGACACCAATACAACAGATGTGTAATGAATTTAAATCAATGAGTAAGTAGTACTGTACAATCCAATAGCTTCCAGGTCCACTGAAGCATAAAGCTGCTCTCTTCTGTAACAAAACTCAAACTACTCTATTTTAAAAGTTCTCAGTTCTAATTTTTATACTTTTGTCCACTCTTTCACAGACTGCCAGCTGTGACTTCCAGCTGTGGTCACGTGCACACCATTCCTTATCAATACCTGGTTTTCATTTTAACTCAATATCTAAGCTTGTCAAACTGTATCTATAAATGAGAAGCAAATAGCTCTGAATGTGCCCTCATGCGCTCCACTGGAAATGCAGTTAAATGAGTTTGAATTCATGCTTCTGACATGTATTTTAGCATTCAGAGGCCTTTTTTTGTTCCTCTCTGGTTCTGAGGTATAATTTGGTAAGTTAGGTATTACTGTAGATTTCTTACAAAGAACCTGAAATAAGAAATTTAACTAGTCCTTGTTTGACACTGAAACTTGACAAGATCGTTCTTTACTAAAAATGAATCCAGTATTTCCCATTCTCGTTTTAAGAAAACCCATTTAGCTTTGTTATTACAAAGCAACGCATTAAGCAGACATAATTTACATTCAACAGATAGTTTAAGTGCTAGGGAAAAAATCTGAAATACATGTAAATATCACGTAAACAGTGACTATTTTTCTTTCATAGAGGGAAAAATGTAAAATTGAATACGAAATGGCTTTATTGTTACCTATTCCTAATTGACAGTCATGTCTTTCAGAAATTCTGTTACATAAAAACAACTAAAACAAATTGCTAGGGGGAAAAAGGACTTTGAAAAAGAGCTGAATCTCTGTATCATAATTCGAAATATCAGAATCAAAATTTATCACAGATCTCACACAAAAAACACTACCATTGCATTTTGTCAGAATCAGAATTCTATTTCAACTAACTGCTTGACATTCTACAAAGTATTTCTTCCTCAGTATATAACTATATTGTAATCATTCACAGTTCAAGAGCATTCCTGCTATTAGAGGAAGTCATTCAGCAATTAAGGCCTAGGGCAAGGCCTGGTTCCAAAAAGAGTCAGCTATAAGGCACTGGTAATCCAATGTCTATTAATCCAAATATCTCAGATTATCAGGGCTTTAGCTATAAAATGGCATTTAAAATCTGAATGCATCAGGGCGCCTGGTGGCTCAGTCAGTTAGGCATCTGCCTTCGGCTCAGGTCATGATCCCAGGGTCCTGGGATCAAACCCCACGTCAGGCTCCCTGGGAGCCCGCTTCTCCCTCTCCCTCTGCCTGCCACTCTGACTGCTTGTGCTCTCTTTTGGTCAAATGAATAAATAAATCTTTAAAAAAATAAATAAAATTTTTAAAAAGCTGGATACCTCTTGTTCTAATAAATAGCCTATTGATTACGCAAAATTCCTTTTTAATAATCAGATTAAAACCTGAAAAATGAAGCTACTAAATATAAGAGTTGTTTTTATTTATAACATTTTAGGTGACCAGGGAGCTGGATGGCTCAGTCATTAAGCATCTGCCTTCAGCTCACGTCATGATCCCAGCATACTGGGATCAAGCCCTGCATCAGGCTCCCTACTCAGGCAAGCCTGCTTCTCCCTCCTCCTCTGCCTGCTGCTCCCCCTGTTATGCTCTCTCTGTGTCAAATAAATAAATAAAATCTTTAAAGAAAAAAAAGTTTTAGGTGACCAAACTATGAATATAATTGAATGAGAGTTGCCCATATACAAAAGAAAAAGACAACATTAAATCTAAAATATTTTCCTTTCTGTGGAAATCTGAATTTTGTATTGCTTTCTTTCATAAAACATCCTACAAAGCAGACAGAAAAGCCTTAAACTTCTTGATGGGCAATTTAACAACTGGAAAGATATTTCTCAAATTTATAAATCAGTTTGTGTGCATGTATTGAAGCAAACTTCTATCAGTTGACCCTCATAAGGCTGACAGCAGACTTGTCCACAGAGACCTGGCAGGACAAAAAGGACTGGCATGATGTATTCAATGTGCTAAACGGGAAGAACATGCAGCCAAGAATACTTCATCCAGCAAGGCTGTCATTCACAATAGAAGGAGAGATAAAGAGTTTCCAGGACGAATAAAAACTAAAGGTATTTGTGAACACTAAACAGCCCTGCAAAAGATATTAAAGGGGATCCTATGAGCAGCGAGAGAGCCCAAAAGTAACAAAGACCAGAAAAGAACAATCTACAGGAACAGCAACTTTACAGATAATACAATGGCACTAAATTCATATCTTTCAATAATTACTCTGAATGTGAATGGACTAAATGCTCCTATCAAAAGATACAGGGTATCAGCATGGATTAAAAAAAACAAAACAAAAAAAAATAAGAACCATTAATATGTTGCCTATAAGAGACTCATTTTAGACCCGAAAACACCACCAGATTGAAAGCGAGGGGGACCATTTATCATGCTAATGGACATCAAAAGAAAGTTGGAGGGCCATTCTTACATCAGACAAATTAGATTTTGAACCAAAGACTGTAATAAGAGATGAAGAAAGGCATTATATCGTAATAAAGGAGTCCATCCAACAAGAAGATTTAATAGTTGTAAAAATTTATGCCCCTAACTTGGAAGCAGCCAATTATATAAGCCAATTAATAACAACATTAAAGAAACTCATTGATAATAATACAATAATAGTAGGGAACAATAACAATCCACTCACAGCAATGGACAAATCATCAAAGCAGAAGATCAACAAGGAAACAATAGATTTGAAGGTCACACTGGACCAGATGGACTTAACAGATCTATACAGAGCATTTCATCCTAAAGCAGCAGAATACACATTCTCTTCCAGTGTACGTGGAACATTCTCCAGAACAGATCACATACTGGGTTACAAATCAGGTCTCAACTGGTACAAAAAGACTGAGATCATATCACGCATATTTTTAGACCACAGTACTATGAAACATGAAGTCGGCCACAAAAAGAAATTTGGAAGGACCACAAATACAGGGAAGTTAAAGAACATCCTACAAAAGAATGAATGGGTCAACTGGGAAATTAAAGAAGAATTTAAAAAATACATGGAAAGCAAGTGAAAATGAAAACACAACAGTTCAAAACTTTTAGAACGTAGCAAAGGCAGTCCTAAGAGGGAAATATATAGCAATACAGACCTTCCTCAAGGAACAAGAAAAGTCTCAAATACACAGCCTAAACTTAACCTAAAGAAGCTGAATAAAGAACAGCAAATAAAGCCTAAATCCAACAAGAGAAGAGAAATAATAAAGATTAGAGCAGAAATCAATGACAGATAAATCAAAAACACAGTAGACCAGATGAATGAAAGTAGGAGCTGCTTCTTTGCAGGAATTAGTAAGACTGATAAACCCCTAGCCAGACTTAGCGAAAAGAAAAGAGAAAGGACCCAAATAAATAAGATCATGAATGAAAGAGGAGAGATCACAACCAACACCAAAGAAATACAATTATAAGAGAATATTATGAGCAATTATATGCCAACAAATTAGACAATCTGGAAGAAATGGATAAATTCCTAGAATTTATAACATATAAACTAGAAACATATAAACTACCAAAACTGAAACAGGAAGAAACAGAAAACCTGAACAAAACTATAACCAGAAAGAAAACTGAATCAGTAATCAAAAATCTCCCAACAAACAAGAGTATGGGGCCAGATGGTTTCCCAGGGGAATTCTACCAAACATTTAAAGAATACCTATTCTTCTGAAACGATTTCAAAAAATAGAAATGGAAGGAAAACTTACAAACTCATGCTATAAAGCCAGTATTACCTGGATCCCAAAACCAGACAAAGACCCTACTAAAAAGGAGATTTACAGACCAATATCCGTGATGAACACAGATGCAAAAATTCTCACCAAAATACGAGCCAATAGGATCCGACAGTACATTAAAAGGATATTCACCATGAGCACGTGGTATTTATTCCTGGGCCCCAGGGGTGGTTCAACATCCACAAATCAGTCAATGTGATACACCACATTAACAGAAGAAAGAACAAGAACCATATGATCCTCTCAACAGATGCAGAAAAAGCATTTGACAAAATACAACATCCTTTCTTGATTAAAAAAACTCCACCGTATAGGGATAGAGGGAATGTACCTCAATATCATAAAAGCCATATACAAAATACCCACGGCAAATATCATCCACAACAAGGAAAAACAGAGCTTTTCCGCTAAGGTCAAGAACACGACAGGGATGTCCACTCTCACCACAGTTATTTAACATAGTACTGGAAGTCCTAGCTTCACAATCAGACAACAAAAAGAAATAAAAGGGATCCAAATCAGCAAAGAAGTCAAACTTTCACTCTTTGCAGACAACATGATACCGTATGTAGAAAACCCAAAAGACTCCACCAAAAACTGCTAGAACTGATACAGGAATTCAGCAAAGTCATAGGATATAAAATCAATGCATAGAAGTCAACTGCATTTCTATACACTAACAATGAGGTAGAAGAAAGAGAAATAAAGGAATCTATCCCATTTACAATTATACCAAAAACCATAAGATACCTAGGATTAAACCTAACCAAAGAGCTAAAGGATCTGTACTCAGAAAACTATACAACACTTAAGAAAGAAATTGAGGAATACACAAAGAAATGGAAAAACAGAGGGAGAAAAGATGGCAGAGGAGCAGGGGACCCCTTTTTCAGCTGCTCCCCTGAGTCGAGCTGGATATCAACCAGACCATCCGGAACACCCATGGAATCCGCCTGCAACGCAGGAAGATACATCTGGATCTCTACAAATGAACATCTCTAGGGCTGAGTATTAAGGGATGAAGCGGGGAGCCATGAATCCGCACACAGATATCAGAAGATAAACGGAAGGGGGAGGGAGCCACCGCGCTCGGGCACCGGGAAGCAGTAGGCACCTGCACTGGGGAGGCAGCCGGACTCTGGGACCGGCACCTGCAAGAAAGGAGACTGAGACCGTGAGCCTGGGAACGCACGTGCGCCTAGTCTGAAAACTGGTGATCCGGAGCGCGCACAAACCACAATGAAACAGGGAGCTTGGGAGCACGTGTGGGAACCGGGGGCGGCTGGCGGTCTTAGAGGCACAAAGGACAGAGATGTGCCAGCCCTGGAAGCGAGAGCTGGGAGAGCGGCTGTGGGGCGCTCAACCTGGGACACTGCTAGGTTTTTAGCAGCACCGACAGAAACAGAGTTAAAGTGGCCAAGAGAGCTCCGTGGAGAGCGGACTGCGATCTCTCTATTCTGAGACAGAGGCTAGGATATGGCCACTGCTGCTCTGACTCTCAGAAGAGTCATAGAAAACCTCCAGGGAAAGCACCAGAGAACAAAAGCCGGGAAATACCGGTTCACATTGTGCCCATCCCCAGCCCCCCTCGCAGGAGACAGAGAGACTCTACCCAAACAGGGTTACCTGAATATCAGTGTGGCCGGCCCCTCCCCCAGAAGGCAGGCTGAAAAATCAAGAAGCCCACATCCCTAAGGTCCCTATAAAACACGCACACACTGCCTGGGTCCTGGTCAATAATTTGGGCTCTGGGCATCCCCGCAACCTCTCCTCATCAGAATGACAAGGAGGGGAACCCTCAGCAAAGAAAGGACACAGAGACTGTGGCCTCTGCCACAGAACTGATGGATATGGATATAACCAAATTGTCAGAAATGGAGTTCAGAGTAACAATGGTCAAGATGATGTGTAGGCTTGAAAAAAATATTAACGAGAATATAGAATCTCTAAGAGTGGAAATGAGAGCGAATCTCGCAGAAATTAAAAATGCTATGAATCAAATGCAGTATAAACTAGACACTCTGACGGCCAGGTAAATGAGGCAGAAGAACGTATTAGTGAACCGGAGGATGGGATGGTAGAAGAGAAAATAAAAACAGAAACTTGGCTCAAAAAATCCAATCTCAAGAATGTAGATTACGGGAGATTACTGACTCAATGAAACGTTCCAATGTCAGAATCATCGGCATCCCCGAGGGGGTGGAGAAAGAGAGAGGTCTAGAAGAGATATTTGAACAAATTGTAGCTGAGAACTTCCCTAATATGACAAAGGAAACAAGCATTCGTGTCCAAGAGGCAGAGAGGACCCCTCCCAAGGTCAATGACCACAGACCTACACCACGTCACGTCATAGTGCATATCGCAAATATTAGATCCAAGGATACAGTATTGAAAGTGGCCAGGGGAAAGAAAATCCTTCCGTACAGAGGTAAAAATATCAGAATAACGTCAGACCTGTCTACAGAGACCTGGCAGGATAGGAAGGGTTGGCAGTGTATTTTCAAAGCTCTATCTGAGAAGAACATGCAGCCAAGGATCCTTTATCCAGCAAGGCTGTCGTTCAGAATTGATGAAGAGATGTAAGGAAATTCCAGGATCAGCAGAAACTGAAGGAATTCGTAACCACCAAACCAGTCCTACAGGAGATATCAAGGGGGATTCTATAAAAGTAAAAAGGCCCCAAGAGTGATATAGAACAGAAATTTACAATCTATAGAAATGAAGACTTCACAGGCAACATGACATCATTAAAATCATATCTCTCAATAATCACTCTCAATGTGAACGGCCTAAATGCTCCCATAAAACGCCACAGGGTTGCAGACTGGATAAAAAGACATGACCCATCCATTTACTGTCTACAAGAGACTCATCTTGACATAAAGATATATCCAGACTGAAAGTAAAAAGATGGAAAATCATTTTTCATGCCAATGGACCTCAAAAGAAACTTGGGGTAACAATTCTCATATCAGACAGATTAGATTTTAAACTAAAGACTGTAGTTAGAGATACAGAAGACCACTATATTATTCTTAAAGGATGTATCCAACAAGTGGATATGACATTTATAAATATCTATGCCCCCAACAGGGGAGGAGCTAGATACACAAGCCAACCCTTAACCAGAATAAAGAGACATATAGATGATAATACCTTAATAGTAGGGGACTTCAACACTCCCCTATCAGCAATAGACAGATCACCTAAGGAGAAAATCAACAAAGAAACAAGAGTTATGAATGACATACTGGACCAGATGGACTTCATAGATATATACACAACACTACACCCCAGAACAACAAAATACTCATTCTCTTTGAATGCACATGGAACTTTCTCCAGAATAGACCATATACTGGGTCACAAAACAGGTTTCAACGGATACCAAAAGATTGAGATTATTCCCCGCATATTCTCAGACCACAATGCGTTGAAATTGGAACACAATCACAAGGAAAAATTTGGAAGAAACTCAAACACTTGGAAACTAAGAACCATCCTGCTCAAGAATGATTCGGTAAACCAGGGAATTAAGAAGGAGATTAAACAATTTTTGGAGACCACCAAAAATGAAAACACATCAGTCCAAAACCCATGGGACACTGCAAAGGCAGTCCTAAGGGGAAAATACATAGCCTCACTCAAAAGAACAGAAAAATCTAAAATGCGGTTTTTATATTCTCACCTCAAGAAGCTGGAGCTGGAAGAGAAGAACAGGCCTAACCCACGCACGAGAAGGCAGGTGATCAAGATTAGAGCAGAGATCAATGAATTAGAAACCAGGAGCACAATAGAGCAGATCAACAGAACTAGAGGCTGGTTCTTTGAAAGAATAAATAAGATTGATTAACCACTGGCCAGACTTATTCAAAAGAATAGATAAAGGACCCAAATTAATAAAATTATGAATGAAAGGGAAGAGATCACGACCAACACTAATGAAATAGGAAGGATCATTAGAAACTTTTATCAACAGCTTTATGCCAATAAATTAAACAGCCTGGAAGAAATGGATGCCTTCCTAGAAACCTATAAACTACCAAGACTGAACCAGGAAGAAACTGATTATTTAAACAGACCGATTAATTATGAAGAAATTGAAGCAGTGATCAAAAACCTTCCCAAAACAAGAGTCCACGGCCTGACGGTTTCTCTGGGGAATTCTAACAAGCATTCAAAGAAGAAATAATACCTATTCTCCTGAAGCTGTTTCAAAAAATAGAAACAGAAGGAAAACTACCAAACTCATTCTATGAGGCCAGTATTACCTTGATCCCCAAACCAGGCAAAGACCCCATCAAAAAGGAGAATTAAAGACCGATATCCCTGATGAATATGGAAGCCAAAATTCTCAACAAGATCCTAGCTAATAGGATCCAACAGCACATTAAAAGGATTATCCATCACGACCAAATGGGATTCATCCCTGGGATGCAAGGGTGGTTCAACATTCACAAGGAGATCAGTGTGATAGATCATATCAACAAGAAAAGAGCCAAGAACCATATGATCCTCTCAATTGATGCAGAAAAAGCATTTGACAAAATACAGCATCCTTTCCTGATTAAAACCCTTCAGAGTATAGGGATAGAGGGTACATTCCTCAATTTCATAAAAACCATCTATGAAAAGGCTACAGCGAATATCATTCTCAATGGGGAAAAGCTGAAAGCCTTTCCCTTAAGATCAGAAACATGATAAGGATGCCCACTCTCACCATTATTATTCAACATAGTACAAGAAGTCCTTGCAACAGCAATCAGACAACACAAAGGGATAAAAGGTATCCAAATTGGCAAAGAAGAAGTCAAACTGTCTCTCTTTGCAGGTGACATGATACTCTATATGGAAAACCCATAAGACTCCACCCCCAAACTACTAGAACTTATGGAGCAATTCAGTAATGTAGCGGGATACAAAATCAATGTGCAGAAATCAGTTGCATTTCTATACACGAACAATGAGACT
>NW_024425341.1:12129814-12175502 GCF_017311325.1 Ursus maritimus | reverse complement strand
ACATACTGGACCAGATGGACTTCATAGATATATACACAACACTACACCCCAGAACAACAAAATACTCATTCTCTTTGAATGCACATGGAACTTTCTCCAGAATAGACCATATACTGGGTCACAAAACAGGTTTCAACGGATACCAAAAGATTGAGATTATTCCCCGCATATTCTCAGACCACAATGCGTTGAAATTGGAACACAATCACAAGGAAAAATTTGGAAGAAACTCAAACACTTGGAAACTAAGAACCATCCTGCTCAAGAATGATTCGGTAAACCAGGGAATTAAGAAGGAGATTAAACAATTTTTGGAGACCACCAAAAATGAAAACACATCAGTCCAAAACCCATGGGACACTGCAAAGGCAGTCCTAAGGGGAAAATACATAGCCTCACTCAAAAGAACAGAAAAATCTAAAATGCGGTTTTTATATTCTCACCTCAAGAAGCTGGAGCTGGAAGAGAAGAACAGGCCTAACCCACGCACGAGAAGGCAGGTGATCAAGATTAGAGCAGAGATCAATGAATTAGAAACCAGGAGCACAATAGAGCAGATCAACAGAACTAGAGGCTGGTTCTTTGAAAGAATAAATAAGATTGATTAACCACTGGCCAGACTTATTCAAAAGAATAGATAAAGGACCCAAATTAATAAAATTATGAATGAAAGGGAAGAGATCACGACCAACACTAATGAAATAGGAAGGATCATTAGAAACTTTTATCAACAGCTTTATGCCAATAAATTAAACAGCCTGGAAGAAATGGATGCCTTCCTAGAAACCTATAAACTACCAAGACTGAACCAGGAAGAAACTGATTATTTAAACAGACCGATTAATTATGAAGAAATTGAAGCAGTGATCAAAAACCTTCCCAAAACAAGAGTCCACGGCCTGACGGTTTCTCTGGGGAATTCTAACAAGCATTCAAAGAAGAAATAATACCTATTCTCCTGAAGCTGTTTCAAAAAATAGAAACAGAAGGAAAACTACCAAACTCATTCTATGAGGCCAGTATTACCTTGATCCCCAAACCAGGCAAAGACCCCATCAAAAAGGAGAATTAAAGACCGATATCCCTGATGAATATGGAAGCCAAAATTCTCAACAAGATCCTAGCTAATAGGATCCAACAGCACATTAAAAGGATTATCCATCACGACCAAATGGGATTCATCCCTGGGATGCAAGGGTGGTTCAACATTCACAAGGAGATCAGTGTGATAGATCATATCAACAAGAAAAGAGCCAAGAACCATATGATCCTCTCAATTGATGCAGAAAAAGCATTTGACAAAATACAGCATCCTTTCCTGATTAAAACCCTTCAGAGTATAGGGATAGAGGGTACATTCCTCAATTTCATAAAAACCATCTATGAAAAGGCTACAGCGAATATCATTCTCAATGGGGAAAAGCTGAAAGCCTTTCCCTTAAGATCAGAAACATGATAAGGATGCCCACTCTCACCATTATTATTCAACATAGTACAAGAAGTCCTTGCAACAGCAATCAGACAACACAAAGGGATAAAAGGTATCCAAATTGGCAAAGAAGAAGTCAAACTGTCTCTCTTTGCAGGTGACATGATACTCTATATGGAAAACCCATAAGACTCCACCCCCAAACTACTAGAACTTATGGAGCAATTCAGTAATGTAGCGGGATACAAAATCAATGTGCAGAAATCAGTTGCATTTCTATACACGAACAATGAGACTAAAGAAAGAGAAATTAGGGAATCCATTCTATATATAATAGCACCAAAAATCATACGTTATCTCAGAATTAACTTAACCAGAGACGTAAAGGATCTATATTCTAGAAACTAAAAATCACTCTTGAAAGACATTAAAGAAGACACAAAAAGATGGAAAAATAGTCCATGCTCATGGATCGGAAGAATTAACATAGTTAAAATGTCTATGCTACCCAGAGCAATCTACACTTTCAATGCCATCCCGATCAAAATACCAATGACATTTTTCAAAGAACTGGAACAAACAGCCCTTAAATTTGTGTGGAACCAGAAAAGGCCCCGAATCGCCAAGAATTGTTGAAAAGGAAAAACAAAGCTGGGGGCATCACGTTGCCGGATTTCAAGCTATACTACAAAGCTGTGATCACAAAGACAGCATGGTACTGGCACAAAAACAGACACATAGACCAACGGAACAGAATAGAGAACCCAGAAATGGACCCTCGGCTCTTTGGGCAACTAATCTTTGACAAAGCAGGAAAAAACATCCAGTGGAAAAAAGACAGTCTCTTCAATAAATGGTGCTGGGAAAATTGGACAGCTACGTGCAAAAGAATGAAACTTGACCACTCTCTCACACCATGCACAAAGATAAACTCCAAATGGTTGAAAGACCTCTTGTGAGACAGGAATCCATCAAAATCCTAGAGAAGATAGGCTGCAACCTCTTTGACATCGGCCACAGCAACTTTTTTCATGACACGTCTCCAAAGGCAAGAGAAACAAAAGATAAAATGAACTTGTGGGACTTCATCAAGACAAAAAGCTTCTGCACAGCCAAGGAAACAGTCAAAAAAACTAAGAGGCAGCCCATGGAATGGGAGAAGATATTTGCAAATGATACTACAGATAAAAGACTGGTATCCAAGAGCTACAAAGAACTTCTCAAACTCAATACACAAGAAACAAATAAATCATAAGATGTGCAGAAGATATGAATAGACACTTTTCCAATGAAGACATACAAATGGCTAACAGACACATGAAAAAATGTTCAAAATCATTAGCCACCAGGGAAATTCGAATCAAAACCACACTGAGATACCACCTTACACCAGTTAGAATGGGAAAAATTGACAAGGCAAGAAACAACAACTGTTGGAGAGCATGTGGAGAAAGGGGATCCCTCCTACACTGTTGGTGGGAATGCAAGTTTGTACAGCCACTCTGGAAAACAGTGTGGAGGACCCTTAAAAAGTTAAAAATTGAGCTACCCTATGACCCAGCCATTGCACTACTGGGTATTTACCCCAAAGATACAGACGTAGTGAAGAGAAGGGCCATATGCACCCCAATGTTCATAGCATTGTCCACAATAGCTAAATTTTGGAAGGAGCTGAGATGCCCTTCAACAGATGACTGGATTAAGAAGATGTGGTCCATATATACAATGGAATATTAGTCAGCCATCAGAAAGAAAGATTACACAATATTTGCAGCAACATGGACGGGACTGGAGGAGATTATGCTAAGTGAAATAAGTCAAGCAGAGAAGGACAATTATCATATGGTTTCACTCATTTATGGAACATAAGAAATAGGAAGATCAGTAGGAGAAGGAAGGGAAGAATGAAGGGGGGTAAACAGAAGGGGGAATGAACCAAGAGAGACTGTGGACTCTGGGAAACAAACTGAGTGCTTCAGAGTGGAGGGGGGTGGGGGATTGGGATAGGCCGGTGATGGGTATTAAGGAGGGCACGTATTACATGGTGCACTGGGTGTTATATGCAAATAATGAATCATGGAACATTACATCAAAAACTAAGGATACACTGTATGGTGACTAACATAACATAATAAAAAATTATTATAAAAAAATAAAATAAAATAATAAAAAAGAAATGGAAAAACATCCATGCTTATGGATTGAAGAACAAATATTGTTAAAATGTCTACAGTACCCAAAGCAATCTACACGTTTAATGCAATCCCTATCAAAATACCATTAACATTTTTCACAGAGCTGAAACAAACAATCTTAAAATTTGTATGGAACCAGAAAAGACCCTGAGTAGCCAAAGTAATGTTGAAAAAGAAAGCCAAAGCTGGAGGCATCACAATTCCGGACCTCAAGCTCTATTACAAAGCTTTAATCATCAAGACAGTATGTACTAGCAGAAAAACAGACATGCAGATTAATACAACAGAATAGAGAACCCAGAAATGGACCCTCTACTCAATGGTCAACTAATTTTGGACAAAGTAGGGAAGAATATCCAATGGGAAAAAAGTCTCTTCAACAAATGGTGTTGGGAAAATTGGACAACCACATGCAGAAGAATCAAACTGGACCACTTTCTTACACCATACATAAAAATAAACTCAAAATGGATGAAAGACCTAAATGTGACAGAGGAATCCATCAAAATCCTAGAGGAGAACACAGGCAGCAACCTCTTTGACCTTGGCTGCAGCAACTTCTTGCTAGACATGTCTCCAAAGGTAAGGGAAACAAAAGCAAATATGAACTATGGGACTTCATCAGGATAAAAAGCTTTTACATAGCAAAGGAAACAGTGAACAAAACTAAAAGGCAACCTATGGAATGGGAGAAGGTACTGACTTATCAGACAAAGGGTTAGTATCCAAAATATATAAAGAACTTAGCAAAGCCAACATTAAAAAAAAAAAAAAATCCAGTCAAGAAATGGGCAGAAGACATAACTGACATTTCTCCAAAGACATACAAATGGCCAACAGACACAAGAAAAAATGTTCAACGTCATGAGGCATCAGGGAAATACAAATCAAAACCACAATGAGACACAACTTCACATCTGTCATAATGGCTAAAATGAACAACTCAGGAGACGACAGATGTTGGCAAGATTGCAGAGAACGGGGAACCTCTTACACTATTGGTGGGAATGCAAACTAGTTCAGCCACTCTGAAAACAGTATGGAGGTTTCTCAAAAAGTTAAAAATAGAACTACCCTACGACCCAGCAGTTGCACTACTAGGTATTTATCCAAAGGATACAAACATAGTGATTCGAAGGAGCACATGCACCCCAATGTTTATAGCAGCAATGTCCACAACAGCCAAAATATGGAAAGAGCCCGGATGTCCATCGATTTATGAACAGATAAAGAAGATGTGGTATATATATACAATGGAATATTTCCCAGCCATCAAAAAGAATGAAATCTTGCCATTTGCAGTGACTTGCATGGAACTAGAGGGTATTATGCGAAGCAAAATAAGACAGAGAAAGACAAAAACCCTATGATTTCACTCATATATGGAATTTAAGAAACAAAACAGATGAACATAGGGGAAGGAAGGAAAAATAAAATAAGATGAAAACAGAGTGAGGCAAAGCATAAGAGACTCTTAACTATAGGAAACAAACTGAAGGTTGCTGGAGGGGAGGTGAGTTGGGGGGATGGAGTAATTGGGTGATGGGCATTAAGGAGGGAACATGATGTAATGAGCATTGAAACTAACAGTACAATACATGTTAACTAGATTGAATTTAAATAAAAATGTTTAAAAATAATTTCTATGAGTCTACCTTAATGAATAGTAATTCTATATAAATAGGAAAGTGCAATAAGAACAAACAAAATTGGTAAAAAAAAAAAAAAAAGAAAGAAAGAAAACAGGTAATATTAACCTCTGTGGATCTTCCAATTTTTTCAAAGTGTCAGGAAGACACTTAGCCAGACCCATCATATCCTCAGAGATTGAAGTCAATCGTTTCTTCACATCACTAGGTAGCATTTCCTCCTCTGGACAAAAAGAATCAATGTCAATTTTCAAACCACAAAGCAAAGGGATTTATTTAGCCATTTATTTAAACACATTTTCAATTTCTTTCCTTAAGTGAATTCCAAAACAGAAGAACTTCCTTATTCTATCTCCTTATCACCTTAATCATTTTACTTTCCTTTTAGATTTTTGTTACTTGAATTTTAGAATAAATTCCAAATGATCTACATTCATACATACTACAACCAGTGGTTATCAAGCTAAGCTGAAAATCGCAGAAATGAGAATCTGAACCCATCTACACTATTTCAAAATATTAGTTATGAAACATAATTTGGTAAACATAACCTGAGTCAACAGCCATGCCTCACTTCCACTCTTACCAGTCATGACCAAAATAAAATGCAAGCCTTTCCAATCAGCAATCATCTTCCAAACTCTCAACTTTATTCTGTCTGGTACATCCCTCTCCATCTACGCCACACCTGCCCTCCTTCCTCGAACCCCTACCCTTGCTTAGAGTCTTTTATAGCTCATCGCCATTTTCTCTTGTCCTTCAAAAGTCCAGCTCCTCTGAAGCATTGACATAGGATTGTACCATCTGCTATTCCTGACTGCTGCTATTGTGACCTCAAAATCACATCCTTTCGTTCATTGAAGATTTTACTGCCTGGTTCACTGTCTTGCCCTTCACTACTACTCTCATGATAATTCCACCTAACATGTGGCCTTTTCAGTGCTTTGATCCTTCCATTTTCAACAATCTTTTCCTCAGCTGACCTCAGCCACCCATTCCTAGAGTCATTTCACCTTATAATTGCCAATAAAGGCACTACTTCCAAACTTCAATTGTAAGCATTCTATCTTCTGAACACCAGCATGCTGGCTTGCTTTCCAGGATGCCCTCCCCAATACAACTGTTCTTTCACAATTTCAGAACCAAATTCACTGATCGTATCACCTTTTCCACACACCTTATCCTTCCCACTCCCACTCCCCACCATGTCTTTTTTTCCTTTCTTGCCATTTTATAATAATCATTCCGTTGTATGGACTCTGACCTCTTTTGCTCCTTCCTCCCTCCATGGTACTTTTTATCTAGGAAAACCCCTACTCTAATTAAACCCAAATTTTTTACCTACTTGATGCCTATACTCAAAGAGTTGACTATAGCTAAAGATAAAATACAGCCAAGATGATTCAGCTTGCTTTAAATTCATGACACAGATCTCAAAGGAACCCTCAGTAGTGACTGTTAAATATTCTATATTTCCCACTTTCCTACTATCAAGATGACTATTTCATAACTCCTTCTTTCTCGCCAACCCTCTAACATCTGCTTGCTCCTCCTTTTACTCAGGGAACAACCTCACCCCTCATTATGCTAAGAAGATAGAAAAAGAAATCTACCTCATCTTCCCCCCAATTTGCTAATTAGTCTGTGCTTACAGAACTACTCTCGTTTACAGCAAAATTTCATGAAAGAGTTGTCCACACGCACGGTCTCAAATTTCAATTCCTATTTTCCCTATGCTGACTCCAATCAAGCCTTCACCCCCACCAGTACAGCACAGCTGCTTTGAGAAAAGTTACCCGTGGCCTCCATGTTGTCAAATCTAATTGTCAGGTCTAGTTCCTCATCTTCCTCAGATACTCAGCTATTTAAAATATTTGATAACTTCCTCCTCCTCTCAGCACTCCATCTTTCACTACTACCCCTTCTCGGGCCCTCTTCACCGCGCTCTCATCTCCCTGATCTCTAAATGTCAGTGTGCCCTCAACATCAATACTTGGGCCTCCTCTGTTCTTTATTCCAGTCACTCCCTCTTTCATCTCATCTCCTTTCACTGCTTTAACTGCCATGTGTATCTCGATGTTTCCCAAAGTTACATCCCCAACCTCAAACTTTCCCCTGAACTCCAGAATCACGTGTCCAACAGTGGTATCTTCTTGGATATCAATAAGCATCTAAAATTTAGCATATCCAAAACTGAAATCTAGATTTTTCTCACACAAACCCACTTTTCTATAACCTTTCCACCATAACTGATCCTTCCATTAACTCAGCCAATCCAACCGAAATATCTTGATCATCTTCTCTGTCTCCACATCTCACCCTTTATGGAGAATTCACTGGCAAATCCTTTACAATATATACCTTCAAAACATATACACAATCTACCACTTCTCACCATCTCTACTGCTACCAGCCTAATCCAAACAATCGTTATCTCCTCCTGGGACTACTATAGTAGCCTAACAGACTTCCCTGCCTGAACACTTGCCCTTTTATAGCAGCCAAAAAAATCTTTTTAAATTAAAATTTAATCATGTCATTCTCCTGCTCCAAACCCTCTAAGGGTTTCCCATCACTCTGCTTTGTATTTATCGTAATTAATAAAATATGAAGCCATAGTCACCACCTATAAGGCCCTAAATGACCTGGCCCAAGCTCCTTTTCTATCCTCATTTCCTCCCACTCTGACCCTTACTCATTTTGCTTCAGTTATCCTCACTGTTCCTCAAATAAGACAAACAATCACCCTCAGACACTTAGCTCTTTCCCCGATGCCTGCTACATTCTTCCCTCAGATATCTACATGGCTCATTCACTCATTCCTGTGACATGAAGTGAAGGCACTTGGTCTCCTGTGTTCAGTGCACTTCCCCCACAAGTGAAACTGTGCCTGACTCATAATAAACACCCATCAAATATGTTATATGAATGAATGAATATCCCCTTTCCAAACCAATCGTCTAAAAATGAAGTCGTTTACACATACTTTCTCACGTTCCTTAGATCTAATAATTCCTCTGTTCACCTTGATTTCCACTCACAGCACTCCACTACTCCATTCTTGATCTACTTATAGCACCTTCATGTTCTCAAAGCCTGTGGACCCTTTTCTGTTTTAATGGCACATGCCCCAAATAACTACTCTCTCCCCGAGACACTTTTGTCACCCAATTCACCAAAGCTGCTGGAGTAAAAGGTTATAAATGGTTGCCACGTTGCCAAAACTGATGATTAATTCTAAATCCTCAGTTTCTCAAACTCTCAGCAGGACTTAAAACAGGTTGATTACTCCTCCCACGTGAAGCATGCTCTTCCCTTGGCTTTCCACACACTGTATCTCCTAATTGCCTTCTATGCCAGTGGATGGCAACTCCTTTGCTGTCCCTTCCACCATGCAAACATGAAGTACGAAGAGTTTCTCAAAATTCTTAATCCCGGTTCTTTATCTCTAACAAAAACTGTCCTCTGAGCTATAGCCTGGATATTGAACTGCTGCCTGGCCACCTCCACCTTGCTTGCTATACGACAGCCCTCCTTCCTTTAACATGTCTAAAATCAACTGTGACTCCTCAGCTCCAAAGCTTGCTCCTTTTCTTCAGTGGTTTTCACCCCTGTTAGTCATGGCAACAACAGAGGAATGATCCTTGACACATGGCTCTCATCATCACACCAAATTCTGCTGACTCAACTGCTCTATTAAATGTATTTTGAATCTATCCCCTTCTCTCCATTCTCAATAAAACCATCCAAGCCGGGTCACCACTGCCTCTCCCTTGGATTGCTCTCACAGCCTCCTAACAAGCTTTCCCACTGTGACTCTTGCCCTGCTACAATCCATTTTCTACTGTACAGCCCAAGTTATTCTTTTTTTCTTTTTTTTAATGTAATTTATGTCACTCCTGCGTTTAAACCCCCCAATACCTCTTAGGAGGAAATAAACTCCTCATGTAAACATGGCCTATCTGTTTCCTTGTTCTGCGTCTCTATCCCTCACTCCGTCATCTTCAATAGTTCACCACACTGAACTACTTTCAGTTGCCTATCAATATTATGATCTCTTTTTGCACCGCTGTTTCCTATGCCTATAACACTTTTCCTCTATTCTTCCGCTACCTAATTCCTGTTCCTATTTCAGGTCTTGCCTTAAACATCACTTTCTCCAGGAAATACTGCAATACTTCCAAATATGCATTACATGGCTCTCCTATAAGCTAAACACAGCGCTTGTGTTCATCTCTATATGCCCTACAAACCTGTGGACTTCCCCCTGAGGAAGCAGATCAGGAGTGTCTTGTTCATTACTGAATCCCCACATCATAAAATGCTCAACAATTTTTAATAAATGAGTAAGTGTATTTTTATCTGCTATATCGTTTAGTGTTTATTAGCCATCCTCTTGGAGTAAGCTAATATTTTAACAGGAAGAAACAATGTGCAAATATCCTTTTATTTTCTGATGTTATAATCCACTTTAATTCTTTAATAAGAAGAAAAAACACAATTTTATAACCAAAGGTGGTCATTTGAAAATATCATGTATAAATACACCAGAGAAATTAAACAACAGTGAGGCTGATACCTCTGACTTCATAGCAAAAAGGGAGGAAGGGAAGGAGAAAAAAAAGAAAGAGTGGTAATCATTGTTACAATTCACTAGAATCATAGTCAAGGTACCTCACTTAAGATGTCAAAATATACTCACACATATAACGAAATAAAGAATAAAAGTGAGGGTCAAACAATACAGTAGTATTCTAGTAGCTTCTAGTAGAGACTTATAAATATATGTTACTTTAGTTAAGAAATATCTTAAACATTTCCTTAGAAGCATTTTAATCAGAGACAAAATTACAAGTATAACCTAGAAGTAATTCTACAAACCACAAATTCAGAAAACCATGAATCCCCTCTGTTGAGTTTAATTCTGTTATGATCTAAATAAGTTCTATATTGTTCTCCAGATCAGCTTCAAAAACATATCATCCACTCAATTTAAGCAAGATAATTTCTAGCCACAGTACCTTTGGCTATAGAGAGTTAGCAAGCTCTTATCAGAAGTGGCTTTCCAGGGAAAGAAAGAAAGCATAAGGAGTCTTCTACGTTATTAGGTAAAGAAGGAGGGTCTATTACAAAGGACATGAATCCCTTCTCAATGGCAATTACAAGGGTAAAATATAATTTTATAAGAGGAGGTCACGTATATCTTTATTTAGCAAAATCACTCATTTTTTTTTTAAGATTTTATTTATTTATTTTGACGGAGAGACAGGCAGCGAGAGAGGGAACACAAGCAGGGGGAGTGGGAGAGGAAGAAGCAGGCTCCCAGTGGAGCAGGGAGCCCGATACAGGGCTGGATCCCAGGACCCTGGGATCATGCCCTGGGCCGAAGGCAGACACTTAATGACTGAGACACCCAGGTGCCCCCAAAATCACTAATTTAATTAACATCTTAACAAACACAATTATTTAAAATCTCCAAAAGAAGCTACAAGAATAGGAATAACAGGGGCGCCTGGGTGGCACAGCGGTTAAAGCGTCTGCTCAGGGCGTGATCCCGGCGTTCAGGGATCGAGCCCCACATCAGGCTCCTCCGCTATGAGCCTGCTTCTTCCTCTCCCACTCCCCCTGCTTGTGTTCCCTCTCTCGCTGGCTGTCTCTATCTCTGTCAAATAAATAAATAAAATCTTTAAAAAAAAAAAAAGAATAGGAATAACAACTCTATATAGATCAATACAGGTGCTTGTAGTATTCCCTCCCTCTTAGTGCTCACAACTATTCTATGCAATAGGTATGTGGCTATCGTCTACATTCCAAGCATGGGGAAACACGTAAATCTCAAGTCACGTGGCAGGGATTCCCCTTTGATTTCTGTGACATGAAAGCCCATGTTCTTCCATTCTACCATGTAGGTCTGCTATCACTGACCTATTGAGACATCTGGGAAAAGCACTGAAGTTGAACAAAGTGGCCATACTTTTTTGGAGAAAAACAGCAGTTATCTTACCCTAGAAAAAAACTTAGAAACTTAAACCAGAACACTATAAAGTAACGTGTACACTTCAACTATTTATAGCAAGGATATAATAATCTCCATACTGGGAGATAACTGGTTGTGTCACTGATGTTATCAAAATCACAAAGCCCCAACTAAAGAAGCCTAATGAATAGCAAAAGAAGTGACAAAGCAGGAGTAAGTCCTCCTCTGCCATGAGTAACGTGCCTGAAACGCTAATCTTTGGCCAGAGAGACCTCACACCCTAATGTCAACATGGTTCAGACACTCAAGAAGTTGTATATAAACAGTTTGCACATGTGTAAATATTGATTTTTTGGAGATAAACCTCACAAAAGAGTGAATTCAAATTCTATCCTTTATTTTCAGAGCACCACATACCTTTTTTATTTATAGCAAACCTTTGCACAGCATCACCTAAAATCTCTAATTTTCGATAAATGATGAGACCAGCCTATAAAAAAAAAAAAGAGTACACTAAAGATAACCAAAATAAAGCTATATGTCCCACTTGAGAAAAATCCAAAACAGTGACTCCCAAAGGACCCAAAAACCTGCATTCAACCTACTATGATACACAAAGATCTATGTCTTCATTAAATCACCATACCAATTTTGAGAATGGAGAAAATAAGCTGATGCGCCTTAAAAGTTTAAAATTTTTATCTTTTAATATTCAATATTATAAGGAGTTAGCCAAATCAAACAACTTAAAAGTGGGACTCCAGGGGCGCCTGGGTGGCACAGCGGTTAAGCGTCTGCCTTCGGCTCAGGGCGTGATCCTGGTGTTCTGGGATCGAGCCCCACATCAGGCTCCTCTGCTATGAGCCTGCTTCTTCCTCTCCCACTCCCCCTGCTTGTGTTCCCTCTCTCGCTGGCTCTCTCTCTCTCTGTCGAATAAATAAATAAATAAAATCTTTAAAAAAAAAAAAAAAAAAAAAAGTGGGACTCCAACAAAATACAATCAAGTAACAGAAATCTATTTTGGAGACACAAAGCCACTCCCCCGCATCTCATTAAATCAGGTGTGAATGTTGGCATATGAACAGCCCTCCTTCCAGGCATTGTTAACAGGACCAACCAAGTCACACACTGATTTTTCATGAATAAAAATGCTACAGAACTTGCACGAGTTCTCCACAAGTCCTACGATTTTTTTTAACAGAATGTAAAGGAAAATTAATCACCCTCTTTCCTGAAGAAATTGAATTTTTTTCTGTTTTAAAAAAAAAAAGGAGTTTCCAGGCCTAAAAACAGATACAAAAAAGGAAACAAGATATTCATGTACAAATGAAAGTATAAATTAGGGAAAAAGAAATCCACAGGGACATAAAATATATTTCCTGAACAAAACAAAAACAAAAACCAAATAATGCTAAGATAAGTCTAAATTTCAGTATATATGAATATGTAAATATGAAAAAACACAACTAACAGAAGTGGAAAGCTAAATTTGGAGGTAATTTTCCTAAATTTTTAGCACATTTTAAATGTAAATATAAGAAATAATTCCAGTTTCAATATAGAAACTATCTATAATTATTTTTATTCTGAAGTTGCTTATAAATTAAATACATCATCAATACCATTTGTGTTTGCTCAGCCTGTGTTTATTAGCTTTCCGTGTTTTCAGAGAGAGTACGTTTATCACATACAAATTGGACATTATTTTGGCTTCATGACAATAAAAACTATTAGCACTGAACAATCTATTGACTGGTACTTGCTAATTAATATTGAGAATTATCAGTTTCACTGACTGTCTTCTTAAGCATTTTTAATGCCAACCTGATTTAGAATATTTTAGTTGAGTTTGCAACCATTACAACAAAATTTTTCTAAAGTAATTTATTATAAAGTTTAAAAAACACATCATAAAGACCTTTGGTACATACATACGCATCAGTGGCTGCATATAGTTTCTGATCCTCAGTGAGAGGAAAATCATTCCAATTGCTACAGCGGATAGATCTGTCTTTCAGAAGTTGTTTGCCGAAGAGGTGTTTAACCAAACCATTGAGGCTCCAGATCTCTGTACATTTCAGCTAGAAGTAATGAAAATCAATACTGTAAAAAATTATTTCTTTCTATTTTCAGATATTCCTAAATACCACCAAATGCCCATGCCGCAAATAATGTTGGAAATGTTATACCAAAATACAAGGCAGAGATAGTCCTTAATTAATTTCCCATCACTAGAAACCTCATTTGCAGTCCACATTATAAGAACTGAACTCCAGAATTTCCCCAATGTAGGTATTAAAATTCTTGGACTATGAAAGTATTATTCATGTAAAAAAGCTGGATTAGGTTGGTATGCTTTCTATCCAGTCCAATGACTATTTGACTAAATATGAGAATTTAACTTAATGACTACATTAATAAAATATATGAAATAAGGGTGATGGAATGGATGGCCAAACCTCCACTAAGCGCATCATACCACAAGAGCTACATTAGGCTTTCCCTTAAAACAAATTTTTTAAAAATAAAAAAAATAGAAATTATTGGTATAAATGCATCAAAAGGAAAAACTTAAAATACAATATGTAAATTTACAAATATATGAAATAAAGTGAAATAGTACTAAGGGGGGGTGCTAGCTTAAAGAAACTTCTCTAAGGCAATGGATTAGAACTGAAGGTTTTCATCATGGAATACTCATTTGGGATCTCTTTATTGTTACAATAACATACAGCTTAAATTATTTTTTTCAAAATATTTAACATTCAGACAGATGGGACATTCTGTGAAACACAATCTTGTTTATGAAAATAATATATGTATTACATCTACCTTTTTTTTTTTAAGTTTTTATTTAAATTCCAGTTAGTTTACATACAGTGTAATATTGGTTTCAGGTGTCCCAATATGGTGATTTAACACTTCACACAACACCCGGGGCTCATCACAACAAGTGTACGCCTTATGTCTACCTTTTCATTGGCAACATCTGTCAGCTCCACAACATTCTTCAAATCAATGTCAAAGTCACAAAGAAGCTTCCGCTGATCTCCTTTGATTCCTACACCTGCTTTTTTAATTGCTTCATTTTCAAGCAACATTTTTAATCCCTGTGGAAAAACTGTAACATTTTATTATTATTTCCATAGGTTCTATCAAGTATTATTGATTTTCTACTTTTTACACATTCTATGTTTATATTTAAATTTATGTTTATGTTAAGCATAAATTCTGAAACATATTCACCTTGAGTATTTCTTTTTTTTTAAGATTTTATTTATTTATTTGAGAGAGAGAGTGAGCACAGCGGCAGAGGGAGAAGCAGACTCTCCACTGAGCCGGGAGCCCAACATGGGGCTCAATCCCAGGACCCCCCATCATGACCTGAGCCAAAGGCAAATGCTGAACCAACAGAGCCACCCAGGCACTGCTACCGTGAGCATTTCTTTTCTTACCTAAAGCAAACTCCTGACTGATAAATGACAAGAAAAACAACTGGTTTGAATACTTCCTCTGATAACATTAACAGTATATTCCTGGTCACTTCGCCTGTCTAAACTTCAGTTCTCTACCGTCTAAACCAGTAATATCAATGCCTGATGGAGATATTGTAAAAATAAGTAAAACAGGGATATGAATGAATCAGATGAAACATGAATATTTCAATAAAGGTAAGGTGATGAGAGAAGCACCAGCTAATTGAAAAGTTTAATTTTATAGGGATAAAGCTGACATAATACAACTATTAACCATATAAAAATGAAACAAAGAAAAGAGATACCAACCTGACATAGAAGAAATATGAAACAAGTAACATTTGCTCTCAGACACACATAACTGAATCAGGGCAACTCTGTTCAGTTTCCCTTTATTGTACACTGGTGGCCATTCCATGTCAAATCCTACCACACCTCCAGTAGACAGATTTATGCTAAAGGGGGAAAAATAGTTCAAATTAATTACATTAAATTTTTAACTTCTATATAACTTCTGCATTCCAAAAATTAAGACAAACCACAAATGGTAGAAGATATCTATGATACAAATACCTGATAATGAATGCCCAGAAAATATTAAAAAGTCCTTGAAAAGTTGGTAAGAAGACAGATAATCCAGTAAAAAGAAGAAGAAGGAGAAAGAGAGGATGGAGCGGGGAGAGGAGGAGGAGAAAGAGGAAAACTATGACCAGGCAATTCCCAAAAGAAAATCCAAATAGCCAATAAATCCTAATAAATATGTGAAGACATGAAACCTCACTTGAAATCAGATGCAAATTAACTGATACAATTTCATATATCTATGAGTGGCAACAATTAAAGCCTCACAGTATCAAGTGCAGAAAAAGCTATCTACCTGTGGGACTGCTCAAACACTGGTGAACGTAAATTGGTAAAATCCTTTTAGGAAAGGCTTTGATAATATTTAGCTGAAGATGTATACATACTATGACCCACAAGTTTTTTCTCATAAATATATCAAATTCTCAGATGAGCACAACCAGACAGATGTTTAAGAATGCTCATTGCAGGAGCACCTGGGTGGCCCAGTAGTTTAGGCATCTAACTCTTCATTTCAGCTCAGACCATGATATCAGGGTTCCAGGACTGGCCCTGCATCAGGCTCTGCGCTCATCCGGAAGTCAGCTTAAGGTTTCTCTCTCCTCTCCTTCTGCCCCTCCCCCCACGCACACTCCCTGGAGTGCACGCTCTCTCGTGCTCTGTCAATCTCTCTAAGTACATAAATAAATCTTGAAAAAAATAATAATTTGCTTTAAAAAAAGAATGTTCATTATAATACAGTTCTTAGTGGCAAAAAAGGAAACAAACTGTATTTTCACCAACAAAAGAATGGACAAATTCTGGCATATGGAAACAATTAAATATTATATAAAAATTAAAATAGAACTACATATACCAAAAAGAAAAATTCTCAAAAAAACATAAAATGGTGAGTGAAAAACACAAGTGGCAAAATATACATATAGTCTGATAGTACTTTTTAAAGTTTTTAAATGGGCAAAATAATAGCATATGATATTTGGGGATATAAAAGTATAGATATAATAGAAAACATGTGAGGGAATGTTAAACATTGAACTCATGGTAGAAGTTATCTCAGAGAGCTGCAGAGGGGAGAATCAGAAAGGAAATATCTGGGGCTCCAGCTGTATTTTATTGTAACATTTCTTAATAAAGATTTGAAGAAAATGGATATTAAGATTTGCTAAAGCTAGGGTTTTTGTTATAGTATTTTCTATTTTTGTTTATATGTGCCTATTTTATAATTTTTAAATTAAAAACATGTATCACAAAAGAATCTCAGCTTCTGCTTTGGGCCAAGATGGAGTAACAGTAATCAGACATACCTTTCCTCTATGAACAAACGGAAAATTGGACAAAAGAGCTAAGCAACAGTTTTCAGACACTGGACAATAGGCAATACAGGACTATGCTCTCTGAGGGAAAGGAAACCATGAGGAAGCCCTACAGCTGCCCCTGCTTTCTATCTGGAACGCTTTCCAGACAACAGAACAGGGAGAAGTCAAAGCAGAGCACTGAGGTAGGGAGACAGGGTTCAGAGCCAGAGAGGCTGAGGGAGCTGGAAGTAGTTTCTGGAAAGGAGGGAGCTAGGAAAGAAAGAGGCTGAACAAAGAACAACCAGGGAATCATCAGATGAACACTTCCTAGGGCTCATATGCAGGGCAGAGGCATTAAAGTTCTGAAAAGTCACCTTAGAGAGTCTTGTTGATCGCCTGGGGCAGTCAGCAAAGACTCCATAAGGGTCACACCTTATTATAGGGCTAAATTATTCCCAGAGTAAAGACTCCTACCAACCTGCCCTGGTAAAGCTTAAAAATAAAGGCTCAAAAGGTAAAGGCTGATCTTCAGGTAACTTGACTGCATGAAAAAGCGAAGCTCTTTTCTTTGAAGAAAAACAAGCAAATCCAACGTTCAACAAGTAAAATCACAATGTCCAATCAAAACTGCCAGCATCAGGAAAATGTGACCCCTAACCAGGATAAAAATCATTTCATAGAAAAAATAACATAATGGAATTAACTGACTAAAACAGCCATTATAAATATGCTGAATATGTTCGAATATTTAAAAGAAAACACGAATGTGAGAGCCAAAATGGAAGATATTTTCTAAAAAGAAACAAATGGAACTTCTGGAGATGAAAAATACAATAAAATTAAAAATTCACAGGATGGGATGACAGACACTACAGAAGGAAAAAAAATGAACTTGCAAACATAGCAAAAGAAACGATTCAAACCAAAACACAGAGAGAAAAAGAATTAAAGAAAAACAATAAAAGACTGAAAGAGAAGGGAACCCCATGACCAATGACATAGTATTAAGCAATCCATCCTGTGTGTATAAAGGGGTGTATAAAGGCGACCAGGAGAAAAGAGTAACAGGATGAGGGGGAAAAAAAAATCTCAAGAAATTTTTTAAATCTGATAAGACTAGAAACCCACAGATCCAAAAAGCTCAATGAACCCCCACACAGGATGGCGACAAACCACACTACACAAAGGCACATCATCATCAAATTGTTGAAAACTTGTGAGAGCAAAAATCTTTAAGGTAGCCAGTGGGGGTTAGAAAAAAAAAGCCTGCCTATCATAATGCACACAGAATTCATCGGAACTCCATTCCTCAAATCACTTATGCTTATTTCCTTTACATATGTAACGCTACAGCACTGACAAAGGTAAGATGGTGGAGTTAACATACAATCATAAATGACAGACTTCCCTTCTCTGTGAGTCAAATTCTGTTCTATATAATGAGACCCAAAAGTGGCCAGTTAACTATAGTAGGAGTGAGAACACCTGAATACTATTTCTAGAATTCATCTACCACCAGGAGAGCATTAATAAATAGCTTAACTTACCTCTGTATCTTTTAACCATTGCAATGTACAACAGTTAAGGGGGAAAAAAAAAAAAGGTATAACAACTTCAAAAAAGATCTGAATGAATCCCTACTTCTTCTCCTTGTAAAATGTTTCAAGAGCCTTGGACTGCATTCCTGCATAGTCCTAATTTAACAACACAATTTTTAAAAATACTAACAGTCATTTCTAATGTTCTTCTTAGGAATCATTTGCTATAATTGTTGCTAACTCAATGCAACAGAGTTGATCACAACCATTATTCACTACTAGGTTGATATTTTTAATGAAATACAAAAGGGGCATTTGGAGGTTGAATAATTCTTGCATTTTTTGTCCTACACTGGTGAAATAAATAATGTGTTCATTGGTTCACTGGTGAAATAAACAATGTGTTTATTTAAGTATTTAAGTATCGAAAGTAACAAAAATTAGCTAATAGAAAGGATTATGAATGAACAAACAGGTACATTACACATTTAATCCAGTGATTTTAAGATTTTTTTAACGTAAAATTAGAACTTGTCAAATGATATTTTACATGTAGAAATGATTATCTACGGAACACACCTGAACTGTAAAATTCAGTATACACAGTTACCTTCTAAGGGTCCAAATTCAAATGAAACTAGGAAATTCAAATCTCTTACCTAATATCTTCTGATAGAAAAGAACAATCACTAGCTTCATAACTATAAACAATGGATCCAGTAAATTCTAAGAAAGGGAGGTCATCTTCGAAAACACTCTTCTGAAAAGATGCCTTGAGTTAAATAAAATTCAAAAAAAGGCACAAATAAATTTCACATTAAGTAAGAGATGTTCATGGAAAAAGTTCAGTGAAGCACTCAATTTATAATTCTAAGTTTTATCAACTAATATTCTATAGACTAATGAAGTCATAAGGACAATGTAGCAAAAATAAAGCCATCCACTATAAAATTATTTTTCTAAAAAGCTTATTTGCAAACTTCTCATCCTATTTTCATAAGAGTACCTATTTTATTAATTTTTTTCTTTAATTATAATAGTATTCTAGATGTAATAATGTTGCCTTAAATTGCTGAAGAGTTGACTAGTGGATCTTGAATCTATGAAAACTTAAACTTGTTTACCCATAAAAATCCACCAAAGTAAATACTGCCTAAATTACCCAAATTAGAACAAACTAGTAAGGTCAACCATACAAACTAGACAAAAAGGTAAAATACAGAGTAAGAATTCCCATTTTGTAAACCCCATTAAAATTTAACCAATCACACAACAGCAACTCTATCTTAAATGGTGACCTAAGTTTACAAGTGAAGACTGATTTTACAGTAAAATTTACACTAAATTTCCCATCTGAAAGAATAACTGGTGAATCACATACCTTTCCTTCTACTGCAGGACAGGTCTCATTCTGCACAGACATCCATTCAGGAAGTTTCCGCTGCTGTGGAGTTGTTCCCAACTTTTTTTCATTCATCTTTAATAGGCTCTAGTTGCAAAATCCAAAAAACAATTACTCTGTGAATAAATACAGTGCAATCTTTGAAAGAAAACTCAAGAGAGAGGCCTGTGGATATGACTGAAGGACCAAACATGCATTTTTAAAGTTATGGCGTTTGGCCCACATATAGGTTTTAAGAGCTGGAATTGCAAAACAAAAGGAAACAGATATAATGTGCTGGATCTAATAATTATACATTTAGTAGTATTTCCTCTTTTTAAAATAAGTGAGCCAATTTACTTGAGTTCTAAGGTTCTAGTAGTTTCAAAATCCTGTTATTCTATGACTTTGATCCTTTCAAAGAATAATCTTTATCTTATTACCAAAGTCAATCCTTGGGTGTGTAAATTCTTACAGATTTTGACATCTTTAATTTTCTTATCATCTGTCCTAAGATCTAAGTAAACTCAGCAAACTGTTGGACTTGTTCACAAGTCTACTTGAAAAATGAATTTTTAGACAGAGAACAGCTTTTCTATATTAAGGGTTTTTTTTTTATTAAGCTCTTGGCCTACTAAGTGAACAAGTTTCTCTAAGAGTTTCACAGAGGATATTTTCAAAAATCTGTTACTAGCTGTGAGGGCTCTGCTCAATGTAAACCACACGTAAAGAATGGTTATAGAAAACACAATGAATGGGAGAACCATAACAGACTCTTTTTGTTAATGGCAAATGGATCCATACCCTGGTGTGACCTAACATACTAAATTGAAGTAGCTTTAAGTTCTTAGTAAAGTCTTCACAACTCCAACCTTAGTTCCTATTATCTCAAATTTCTAGTAAAGAGGCAGCAGCTTTAAATATATACCTGAAGATTCTTATGATGAAAGATGTTAATATAAAATAATCACAGCAACCATTTATGATTTAGGGATAACCTGTTATCCCTATTGATACTTAGCACAATAAACCCTGAAGAAATTACACAGTATCAGCAGGTATCCATTTTAATTGCTCATTTTCCCAAGCATAAATCCCCAAAACTGAGAATACTGATAATTTTTAAAAGATTACTCTAGCAAAACTTTCTATATGGAACCAACTCCACCACTCTTATGCATTGGGAAGGAAAGGGTTAAGAACTAGCTAGTAATTCACTCTCCCTACTGAGGGAGGGAAGATGAAAGACCTCAACAAGGGATCCCAATAATACAACTAATGACCTCAAACCAGATGGTAGCCTTGTAAACTTAACAATGATATTTACTAGCAGAAAAATACCAAAAAGTACCTATCTAGAAAATGCTGTTTGCAAGATATAGCTCAACTATCTTGACTGCTCATCACAAATGAGCCTGGAATTATGGGTTTATTAATTTATGGCTGAAAAATGGGGAGTAGTCAAGTAAGCTGTGTAATTAAGAGAATATAAAACAGAGGAGTTCCAAAACCAACACAACTTCCTTTGTGCAATTTTTTTTTTTTTTTTTGCACACATTGCTCAAAACTATTCCGTTAATCCAAAACCATAACATGTCCTATTGCAAAAGAAAAGGACATTTTTGGAATCTGTGTCTGACAGTCTGGGGATCCTCCAAAAAAAGAATATGCCATCTGCACTTGGTGCTTGCTTGTATTCTTTGAATCATTAGCAAAGTTTGGCGTTGGGTAAGATCTATGATTCACTGAATCAGAATGGACAACTCAAGTTTGGATGTTACCACTTATATTATATTAAGAAGATAAACTATGTAAAATATATATTTTATTTTATAAAACATTTTACAAATGTCAGTAGTTATTAATACATTTATATGTCACAAATTCAAAACTCTTAACAGGAGAGTTAAAAATTGATCCCAAAGTGTACTTTTACATATGCTCCATTCTTAATCTTAAAACATTATTTTTATGAAGCTGGAAAATAAGTTTTTGCTACACATAGAGTAGATAATGTGCAAAACTGCCAGAAAATTGTGGTTTCTGCAAATAATAGACAAATCTATAAAAACAACTATAAAATCTTGAAATTTTGTAAGTAATTCATTCACACTGCCAAAACAGAAATAAACTTCAGTAACTCTTCCCTGAAGCCACCTATAACACTAAAATCATTTAAATTTGAAATGCCTAGTTTTCAGACGTAAAATACTCTCTTTTGCACATAAAATTCTGTCTAGATGCTTACAGGCAAAGAATTTGAAAGTAAACTTGTTTACAGACCTAACATCTTTGTCAAATTTACTTAGATCTCAGGACAGATAAAAAGCACACAGAAAATTAAGCTTGTAGAATAATTTGCAACAAGGAAACTCTTCAAGATACCTGAGGATTTTAATCGTTGATCAGATGAAGGTTACTCTCAGAAGGGATCCGAGTCACTGAATAATAGAATTTTTTATTTATATATTTAGCTGTTAGGTTGTTGAGTATAAACAACCTAGACAGGGCTTTTTCTAAAATCAAGTCTTTCATCATTTCACAACACTTCATCTCGCACCATTAAAAGATCTTACATTCCTCTCTGAAATAAATACAGATGGTCCCTAACAATGGTGTGACTTGGGATTTTTCAATATTACAATAGTGCAAAAGCAATACACATTCACTAGAAACCACACTTCAGATTTTGAACTTGGATCTCTTCTTGTGCTAGTGACCTTCTGTGATGATGCTGGGGAGCAGCACGGAGCCACAGCTGCCGTCAGCCACACCGTCACAAGGATAAACAACCAACACACTGGCAACCATTCTGTAACCGTGCAACTATTCTGGTCTCGCTTTTAATACAATAGTCAATAAATTACATGAGATACTCAATACTTTATTATAAAATAGTCTTTCTATCGGATGATTTTAGCCAACTGTAGACTAATCTAAGTAAGTGTTCTGAGCACCTTTATGTGGTCAGCTAGGCTAAGCTATGACGATCAGGAGGTTAAATGTATGAACCACATTTTCAACTTCCAATGGTCTATCGGGGAGTCCTAAGTCAAGTAAGATCTGTAATATACTTTGATTTGCTTTGGTTTATACTTTCCTGGAATTATCCTGGTTATCTATCTACCATTGTCTGCTACTTTTCAATCTTGATCACTTTCTTAAGGGCTGCCCCTAAACAATATATACCTGGGATTTTTATTATTTTATTATTTTTTTATTTTTCTATTTTTTGTTTTGAATAGTCCCATTGAACATGTTTTTCAATAGGGTAATTCATCTCATTTGCATTTAGTGTAAGAACGTAAGTTTCCTCTTTCATCTTACTTTGATTAGTATTTTTCTTACTTTCTTCAGTTTTCTTACTTTTTTCATTTTTCCTGACATTCATACTCTTTTCCCATTATCAATGACAAAATGTCAATTTTTTTCCATCCTACTATTACCATACTATCTCAACAAAATAATATAATAATATACCTTCCCCACCAAGACTCTACATTTGCACTGTCCTGTTTTTACTTCCCCATCCTTCTAATTACTGTTTTCTGTTGTTATGGTTTTGGTTACAGCCTGTTAGTTTTCTTAGTATTGCTCTTCTATTTCAACAATCCTTACTATTTTCTAAACATTTATATTATAAATTTCATCATCCATTCTAATATAAACATATTTATAAATTTAAATATGTAAATATATTGTTTACTACAGTTTCCTCTTCCCTTTATCTTCTCTCTCTTGAATCCTTGTTCTGACTCAACTGTTTGTTTAGAGAACTCTTTAAATTATTTTCATCAGGTAGAATATGAAAGTAATAAACTCTGATTCCCTGCATATATGAAAATTTATTTCTTCAAATAGAATGATGTGTTGGCTGAGTATAACAGTCCCTCAGTAGTCTGTAGATATTCTCTTACTGTCTTCTACCTTTTGATGCTGCAAGTAAGAAATCCATTGTTTCTCTGATGTTTTTTCTATTGTGAGTCACCTATTTCCCATCTGGGAGCTTGAAAGACTTTTAAGGATTTTTATATTTTAAGGAGCCTAATCGTAAACTCTATTCTCCTTGGGATCAGTGAGTCCTTGAAAAGGACTCCTTTCCAAGTCTTTTTCTTAAGATCAGAAAACTTTCCCCTCGATATCGGTTGAATTGTATCCCTCCTCAAAAAAAAAAAAAAAAAAAAGGTGTCAGGGTCCTAACCTACAGCATGTGGCTCTTTATTTGGAAAAAGTCGTTACAGAGGTAATCAAATTTAAACAAGGTTATTACAGTGGTCTCTAATCCAAACTGAGTGGTGTCCTTACAAAAAGGGGAAATACAGACACAGAGACAGACATGCACTGAGAGATGATGTGAAGAAACACATGGAGAAAGAGCCATCTATAAGCCGTGAAGAGAAGGTCTGAAACAGATCCTTCCCCCACAGTCCTCAGATGGAAACAACTCCACCAACAACTTGACTTCGGACTTCTGGCCTCCAAAACTGTGAGACAATAAATTTCTGTTAAATCATGGAGTTGCAGCACTTAACTATGGCACCTGCAGCAAACTAATATACCCCTATTTCTAGTTCAGTTATTAATTGCCACTATCTCATCCCTTTTTTCCTTCTACAACATTTATTCACATGCTGGTGAATTTCTTCCTGCCTGGATTTCTTCTCCTAGACTCTATTTTTTCCTTCCTGACTACCATCTCTTTAATTTTGTTCTTTGTATTTTAAGATACTTCTTACACTTGACTTCCAAGATGCTAATTTCACTCCCAATGGTGATAGTCCTTTTCAGTTTGTCTACTGAATTTTTATAATGTTAAGATCTTGATTGTTAGTTCCAGAAAGTTTCTTTATGCTCTAGTTGAGTCTCCCTAAATGTGCTTATCATTTCTTTCTTTTGTAAAAGTTATAATCTAGTCCAAATATCGTTTCAATAAAACTCTCCTATTCTGAGTGTTCTTTGTTCTTCTTTCCACTGATGGTAGCTTCCTTAGTTGGACTGTTATTTTCCTTTGCCTGTAAAACTCTATTTACCATCAGCAGGTATCTGCTCTTAAGGTCCCTCAGGAAGCTGAGAATAGGACAAAGACTGTAACTCTTCCACTGAAATATTAGGAGGCAATTTCTCTATTAACAGGTCTCCCAAAATGTAATCTCAAGCACACTGAGCTCATCAGTACAACTCCTCTGGAAGTGCTCTAAGACAGGAAAGATGAAATAGGCGTCCTACGACCAGCTGTTCACTTCACTCAACAAGTATCTATTTCGTTTTCAGCCATATTTGTTCTACCACAGTAATTCTACTGAGTATTTTATTTAGGGAATTATGTTTCAATTCCTTTCTTATCCTGCAATTTTCCTTTTCAACCACTTTATTTTTTCTTTTTCAAATTTTTATTTAAATTCTAGTTAGATAACATATAGTGTAATATTGGTGTCTGCAGTAAAATTTAGTGATTCATCACTTATATATAACACCCAATGCTCATCATAACAAGTGCCCTCCTTAATATCCATCACCCATTTAGCCCATCCCCCACCCACTTCCCTTCATTAATCTTCTTCAGTTCTTTCATTAACACATTTCCTGCTGAATCCATTGAGAATACTTATTAAGACTTTTAGGGTTTTTTGTTCAGAAATTATTTTTTTTAAGATTTTATTTATTTATTTGACAGAGAGAGAGAGAGTACAAGCAGGGGGAGTAGTAGAGGGAGAGGGAGAACCTTCTCTCTCCCCGCTGAGAAGGGAGCCCGACCCGAGCTAGATCTCAGGACCCTGGGATCAAACCCTGAGCCAAAGGCAGACGGTCAACCAACTGAGCCACCCAGGCGCCCCTAGAAATTATTTTTTACCAACGGTCAACTATTCAGCTAAGCAAGCTTGACAACTGTTGATTTTTCTCAAATACATGAAGATTCTTGATGCCCACTTCATTTATAAATGAAGGTCTATACCAGGAGTCCACAACATCTTCAATTTGATGGCACATTCAGAAAATGAAAATATTTTTATAGCATACTGGGAAGGCAATCTGGGAGTGTGTATATGACATTTTGTAAAAACTGCATTATATCTTCATTGTAAAATTAAACTTTTTAAACAAGAAACTAAGTTTAGATGAACATAACTTGCATATTAGGCTTTCTGCTTAAAATAACTACATACAACTCCCGATTAAAATTTTTAACATTTTCTTAATATTCTATATAGCAAGCATCACGGAGAACCTTTATTAGCACAAGTGGTAGCAAATGGCAAAAGAGGAGGCTTTGCTCTAAAAAGCTGAAAACTTCTTTTTCACTATTAACCAGCATTCCAACTACTTGACCTCTTTAAATTGTACTTCAAGAATGCTAAAGTTCTTTAAATCTAACAGCTTCTCCTTTTCTTCTCCTGAAAACTATGTTAATTCCTTTTGATGATATAAATAAGTTTTGAATACAAATGAATTTTTTAGGGGCACCTGGCTGGCTCAGTCCCTGAGCATCTTCCTTTGGCTCAGGGCGTGATCCCAGGGTGCTGGGATCCAGCCCCACATCAGGCTCCCTGCTCTGCTGGGAGCCTGCTTCTCCTGCTCCCACTCCCCCTGCTTGTGCTCCCTCTCTCGCTGGCTGTCTCTCTGTCAAATAAATAAATAAAATCTTTTTTAAAAAATGAATTTTTTATATCAAGTATTTCAATATAGTGTTCTAAGGCTCTGTCACAGGCATATGCTGAATTTGCTCTACAAGTATTATTAATTCATCCTTGGGATTCAAATGATACCAATTAAATGTCACTTCTAAAACTACTTTAACTTCACTCTCCCAAAGCGGAATTATTACTGTGAATCCATAAACTTTGTCAGTACATGTTAATATATTTTCCACATAATCACTGCACTTCTAAGTTAATTCAGGTGCTCAAAATGTCAGTTAAGAATACTATTTATTGAAGCCTATAACTGTACTTCAACAAATCTGCAAAGTAAAAACCATTCATATGGAATAATTTGAAATTTTCTTTTAGCCTATAAATCTTCCTTTAGACTGTCAATACACTTCATTACTGAAATAGCTAACCACATCTCTTCACCTAAAGCTGAAAAGAAGGTACTACAGTAGCTTAGACTTCATTAGGTTCACCATTTTTATGACTTCATTTAACACGGAACTCAGAACTACAAGCAAATTTTAATATACAGGAGCTTCTCTGTGAATAAGACAACTTTTTACTTAGAATATCAGGGGTTCTTTTTTATATTGAACTGAATGTACAGCCTAAACCTTCCTGTTATTACCAGTCCCAAACTTCCACTGTTTTCATAATATCTTGTATGTCTCAAGATATTCTCTTGAACACTTCAGTTCTGAAACTTCTTTGCCAAGCAAATAACGTCCTTTCAAGCGTTTTTCTTCAAGGATTTTATACAGCTTTCTGAGGCCCATTACCAACATTTATGGATTCATATCTGCAACAAACATCTTCTTCATTAAATAACCTTCTGAATTAGTACTGTCTTCCATGTCTTCAACAAATCTTAAACATATCTTTTTTTTTTTTAAAGATTTTATTTATTTACCTGACAGAGATAGAGACAGCCAGCGGGAGAGGGAACACAAGCAGGGGGAGTGGGAGAGGAAGAAGCAGGATCATAGCAGAGGAGCCTGATGTGGGGCTCGATCCCATAATGCCGGGATCACGCCCTGAGCCGAAGGCAGACGCTCAACCGCTGTGCCACCCAGGCGCCCCAAACATATCTTCTAATAGAATAATTGAAAATTACCTTACCAATCCCAAACACAGTGTTCCATACAGGCAGGAAAAAAGAGCAAATTTGGCACACTAGTGAAGTATCTGGGCTTTACTAATTGTGCAATCCTGTAACTAGCTTCTTGAGCTCAATCTGATGATCACAATCTCTTAAAAGAATTTTGTTCCCCAGGTGCCTGGGTGGTTCAGTCGGTTAAGCGTCTACCTTCAGCTCAGGTGCCGGTCCCAGGGTTCTGGGATGGAGCCCTGAGTAGGGCTCCCTGCTCAGCGGGAGTCTACTTCTTTTCCCTCTCCTTCTGCCCCTCCCCACCCAGCTCATGTTCTCTCTCTCTCTCTAATAAATAAAATCTTAAAAAAAGAGAGAATTGTTATTTTGTGCTCAAAGATGATTTCAAAAGTTCAAACTTCTTTTTTTTGTAAAATAGCTGTTTTATGAAAAGGTACCAGAGTATTTTGTTTGACACCCCTATTTCATTTGATTTAGCCCATAAAGAATTATGGAAACACCATATAATTCTGAGATAATTCTTTACTGTAGAGCCTAATTATTGATGAAATATTTAGTGTTATGTTTAACTCACAAATCAGATGACTTTACAGCTTTAATCAATAAATTAGACATTACAGTGGGAAAGTAAATATCTGCAGAAATTAAATTTGAATATAAAATACTTAAAAAATAAAGTACTTGAAATACTGTAAATCCTTCATTCATTGGGAAACGTTTCTTGTCAATTTTTTAGTTTGTCTAAATTCTTATTTTTTTAACAAATCTTATCCCAAAAAACTTCCTTAATGAAAAAGACTAAACAAAAATAGTATACTGAAAAATTTTCAGTTAGTTTAATAATTAAAATTTCTAAAGTAGGCAAAATATACTTGTAATCAAAAATATATTTAAATGAGCTTCTGAAGTTACAAAGGCCTATATTTCCCTTATTAAATCAATGGAATTGTATTATGTTCAATTATTATTTTTAGATATAAGCACTAGTATAAATTCTAAAAACAAACATATTATGAAATTCTATCATAATCGGGGTTTGACAAATTGTCACATCAAAAGGCCATAATAAATAAATAATTAAAAATTAAATAAGAAGCAAGAAAATTAACAAAATTTACTGTTTTCTGTTAGAAAATACTGGTAAGATTTAGTTGACAATCATGCTCTTTTCTGTTAGCAATAAAATAATTGTGAAAATTAAGACAAAAATGAAAGAATTTTGGGGTGCCAGGGTGGCACAGTCAGTTAAGCATCCGACTCTTGATCTCAGCTCAGGTCTTGATCTCAGGGTTGTGAGCGCAAGCCCCGCGTGGAGAAGAAAGAAAAGAAAAGAAAAGAAAAAAGAAAAGAAAAGAAAAGAAAAGAAAAGAAAAGAAAAGAAAAGAAAAGAAAAGAAAGAAAAAAGAAAGAGAAAGGAAGAAAGAGAAGTTTACATACACAAACGCATATAACTTTCCCAATTATTAAATGATATGCACATACAAAATTAAAATAATAATTAGATAGGAAATTATTTAACAGGAAAGTCAGGAAGAAGTACTAGATAATACAGCCTCAGAACAACTCTGTCTGACCATGTTTACTATACATAGCCATCCATGTTACTGTACTGCGATTTGTCCTGCATAAACGGACCACCCAGACCTGCACCTAGGCAGGCAAGCTAAAGAATGCTGTTTGTGAGACTTGTGCTGCTGAGTGATCTCGAGCCTAATTAGTTGACATTAGCTAGCCTCCAGGTCAGAACTGGCCCTTCTGGTCTAGACACCAAGAGCTATAAATTTTGCCTTGCATCCCCTCTGGCTCCAGCCTGGGCTGGCCCCCCCAGAACAGAATCCGAGAGGAGAGGCAAGCACACATGGCCCAGGCTCCTCGAAGATGTAAAGACATTAACACAGAAATGCCGCTCGCTCCAAACCACAAAGAGGCAAACAAATGTTTAACTTCACACCCGGTCATTTGCCCTACAAAAACCACCCACATGGGGATGATCAGATGGAAGTCTCACCTGAGGGGAAGATGCTCTGCCCAGGCCTCTCAACCAGGACCCCAGCCAGGCTGTCTCCACAGGGCTTCCCCAGCTAATGAGGTTGGATGTTGTAAGTAAGTTTGACTAATTCTTTCTTATTCTCCTATACTGCTTGCTATTGCCCTCATCTATGCATAGATTTCCCTTTTCTTCTATGTCCACCAGGCTTTTTACTTTATAATATCAATAAAGTGTTTTTTTCCCCTTGGAAACTGAGAGTATGGCTGCTGTGAATCATTTCCTTAGAAGAGATACTTAAGTAGTTTACAAAAGGATCACCATATAGAATAAGGCTCAAATATAATTTCACCTATTATAAATCTTTGAATGTTTCATAAAATGCTTTTATATGTTTGAAAACTATAAAAAATATGCAGCCATCAAAATCTTGCCTTATAATCCATATCACTATGCTACAGCACAAATTGGAAGCCACTAACTTTGCTCCAGCTAACTCTTGCCAGTAGTGCATATGGATCCAGTGTTACCAGATCTTCCAATTTTTCCAAAGATGAAGAAACTGCACCATGTAGTCTTCCATTTAATAGCAATATCCAAGACCCCTCTACATGCCAAAAGTGGGCCTGCAGGCCTTTCAATCTACAACTTCTTCTGCTGTAGACAGATCGGTACTGGCAGCTGGTGTGAGTATCCATAGTAATTTTTAAAGTCCATACCCATTTACAAATCATTCTTTGAGTGAAATACTTGGGTACATTTTTGTAGGAACACTAGGAGTGAGTGATGGCAAAAAACTAGGAATATGCTAACAAATGGCGTTTCCTTTAAAGAAGCGTACACACGACACAGAGTGGTTGGCTGGAACACCTACTTTAATTAGAGCAGTAGCAAGTGAATTACTCTGAGAATGGAGCACATCTCCCTTTACCCCCATTTCTGAGTCTGCTGTGTCAACTCACACTAGACCGGAGCATTACTCCACTTTTCTCTATGGCTTCGATAATAATGCGAGAAGCACGCACACAAGAAATCTGCTTTCCCAAGCTGCCGAATTGTGAGTATAACCTATGAAGCCAGAGTGGGGCACTGACCCAGTTCCTCCAGTCCATCTACAAGCAGTATCAACTATAGGCTTTACCAGTCCAATTATTTAAGGGCTGGTTTAATGGTCTAGTGTGAAAATTATTATGTTTAACCAGAGCCAAGACTAAATGAAAGATAAGCCATCTTTTTCATGAAGGCAGGCCAAGGAAGTATTTTCATGCACTACCAACATTTTCCTCAAAATAATTCTCTAGTTTTACACATAGTTTCATTTTCAAGAATTAATCTTACCAAAAAAACCAGCATTCCTCAGACTTATATACAAGGATAGTCATTCTTTTTATATATGATAATATTTAAGATACATAATATACAATATTTATAATGATAAAGAGTTGAAAACAAACTACGTGTCCAACAACGGTAAAAAAAAGTTAAATAATAAACTATGTTACATCCATAAAACAGAGCACTATGTAGCCATTAAGAACATACTTGCAATTTATCAAGTGAAAAAGCAAGTTAAATTCTAATTTTACACAATAAATGTGTATTTGCATGTGTATAAATACATATTCTATATAAAGAGACATACGTATACATGCACACATATACATATATACACATATATATACATATAGGTATACATATGCATACATATACATATTCTATATTTTTAAAGGTCTGGAGCAATGTATACCAAAATATTAGCAGTTATCCCACAACTGCAGATGGTTTTTTTTTTTTTTTTTTTAAAGATTTTATTTATTTACCTGACAGAGAAAGACAGCCAGCGAGAGAGGGAACACAAGCAGGGGGAGTGGGAGAGGAAGAAGCAGGCTCATAGAGGAAGAGCCTGATGTGGGGCTCGATCCCAGATTGCCGGGATCACGCCCTGAGCCGAAGGCAGACGCTTAACTGCTGTGCCACCCAGGCGCCCCTGCAGATGGTTTTTTATTTTCTTCTTTTACTTTCCTATATGTTCCAAATTTTCTATAAGAACATGTGTTACTTTTAGCAATCAAGGGGGGAAAGTAAACGAAAAAAAGGGGAAAGGTTGGTTGTTGTTGTTTGTTTTTTTTTTTACTGAACAACCAAAGCTACATTTTTTTATACTCTAGAACAAGAGTTAGCAAACTTTTTCTCTAAAGAGCCAGACAGTAAATATTCTAGGCCTCATGGCATATTGTCTCTGTTGCAACTACCAAGTCAGACATTGTGGTGCAAATGTCACAAATAATACTTAAATCAGCATGGCAATGTTCCAGTAAGACTACAGACAATGAAATCCAGACTTACGTAAATTTCATAAAATTTTTTCTTTTGATTTTTTTCTTGGCCACTTAAAAATGTAAAAACCATTTAGCTCATCGTACAAAAACAAGCAGCAAGTCAAATGTGACCCACCACAAATTTGCCAACTACTGCTACAGAACATAGACAAAATGGTCTAAGACTGGAAAATGTCCAATGCTACTGGCATTAACAACTACAGCTATTTTTTTAATCACAATAATACAGTGATAAAACACCTAATAAGAAAAAAAAAACTAATAAGAATACAACTTCTTAGTAAAACCTTTTTGATATATTACTTGCAAAATGGACTTTGTGATACCTGAATGAGTAAGCTTACTATACAGGCTTAGTAATATTAGCCAATTAAATGTTAAGAGATTATCTCCTAAAATTAGGAATTAGGTTTTGAAAAAAATTCACCTTAAATGATTTTATTTGACATCAATTAGATAGTAGGAAAGCTGTCTACTGCAGGCACTTTTTGTGCCTTTTAGTTCATGGCAATAGAAATACACCAATAAAATTCAAGATTTAAATTAGGCCAAATACAGGAAAATTAAGACAAATTGTATCCCATGTTAACTAAGAAGGGATAACTCTTTAATTACCTAGCTTTTATATCATACTCTACTTCACTCTGTCAGATTAGAAATTCATCTCCAGAGTACATTTTTCTACTTGAAATGGTATCATCTTCTAAAGAATGGACAACCTAACTCCTGTTTCATAGAAAGCTGGGTTTCAATGGATTAGCTCAGAGATGTCTTTGCTCCTAAAACCTTTAACTAATGCTGGGGTGCCTGGGTGGCTCAGTCAGTTAAGCCTCAGACTGTTGATTTCTGCTCAGGTAGGATCTCATGGTTCCTGTGATGGAGCCCTGAGTCAGGCTCCCTGCTCAGACAGAGTCTACTTGATATTCTCTCCCTCTGCTCCTCTGCCCCTCTGCCTCTCTGCCCCTTTCCCCACACACGTTCTCGCTCTCAGACAAAACTTAAAACAAACAAACAAACAAAAAACACCTTTAACTAAGGTAATGAAATTAATACCTACTGTTACCATGGTAACTGACTCGCCTAATTGCTTGAGGGCTAAACTGAATAAAGTATTCCAACCTTCTTAAAAAGCATTAAAAAAAAAAAACCAATACTGGTAAGTTAAATGATACCTACAGATAACTATTTCAGGGCCTGGAAAAAATGATTAGTAAGTAGTGCAATGTTTAATTGTTAGGCAATTATCTTGTTTAATGTGAACAAATTTTCACCTACTACTTAAAATGGTTCACCTCTATTTTGTTCAAAATATGTAAAGGCTAATCTGTATGATTATGTTGTCAAAAATCAAGAATATTTATAATGACTCTGAAATTTGCTAACAAAATGTCATGAAAGAGTAGATCAGCTATAATTTTAATTTCTCACTTTGGGTATTTATGCAAATTTTATAAATATCCATTGAATTTCACCATATTTTCTGAGGAAGAAAACTCTTATCACCATCGCTACATAACAAAGGAAAGTGTATCAAAAAGGAAAACTAATGACAAAGACCAGCTAATTTTGCAAAAGTTAGCAGACAACACTAGTATTAAAAATTATACTATGAAGAGGCAGAGAAGTAGAATGGAAAGAAATCTGGACTTAGAGTCAGAAAACCTAGGCTCCCATGTTGCTGTGTGTCAAGAAAAATTATCCAAAAGTAAAAGACAAAGAGAAGGCAGTATGTCCTTTCAATATCATATAGGAGCACAATCCTACCCAAAAATTACTTCGTTAGAGAATACACTTTTATAAGACTTGTTATTTACTAACAAAAACTGAGACTCTGTGAAGTTACTTGTTAACTTGTAAATTTTTGTCTAGTAAAGATACGACCAACTTCTGTCTAGTAGAAATGTCATCTCAAAGGCTATGGTTTTTATTGCTCTGTAGGGACAGCTTTGTATCTAACCTTCCAAAATTATTTCTCCAATATGTGTATGTAATGGTTAAATTTACGTGTCAACCTAACTAGGCTAAGGGGTTACCTGCCCAGAGCTAGTTAAACACTATTTCTAGGTGTGTCTGGGAGGGTGTTTCCAGAGGAAATTAGCATTTGAATAGGTACTTTGTAAAGACTGCCCTCACCAACAAGGGTGGACATCATCCAATCCGCTGAGTCTCAAAAAAAAAAAAAAAAAAAAAAAAAGGCAGAGGGAGGGCAAATTGGCTCTCCATTTGAGCTGAGAGACTTCATCTTCTCTTGCCCTCCCACATCAGCACTCTTCAGTTCTTGGACTTTCAGACTAGGAGGAGAACTTAGATCACTGGCTCCTCTGGTTCCTAGGCCTTCAAGTTTGGACTGGAATTACATGACTGGTTTTCCTGGACCTCCAGCTTGGAACGGCAGACTGTGGAACTTCTCAGCCTCCATAATTGCATGAGTCAATCCCTCATAATAAATCCTTTCTATGTATCTATATATATCCTACTGGTTCTGTTTTTCTGAAGAACCCTAATATACTATATAATCTTTGTTCCCGTTTGAACCAATTTTACCTCCTGCTAGTTCCGTCATTGATGAACTGAATAAATGTGACATATGCTCATTCCGTATTTGTATGAGAATCAGTCTTTAATATTTTGGAAAATTACACTTTGGTACTTTGCTACTTAGTATCCATGTGACCTTGGACAAGTCACTTTACTTTTGTTTTCATTTCCTCATCTGTAAAATGGGATTAAATTCCTATTATATTACTTGCCTTATTATATTACATTATTATTTTTTTTAAGATTTTATTTATTTATTTGACAGAGAGAGAGAGCATAAGCAGAGGGGAGATGGACAGAGGGAAGCAGACTCCCCGCTGAGCAGGGAGCCCAATGCGGGGCTTGATTCCAGGACCCCAGGATCATGACCCTAGCTGAAGGCAGACACTTAACCTACTGAGCCACCCAGGTGCCCCTATATTACATTATGATTATATATTATATAACTTGCCTTACTGACCAAGGCATTAATATAAACAGTGATAAACAGGATGTTACATCTTTTAATCTACAGTTATACATAAGTTGGTATATTGATAGTTTTAGCTAGGATGCAACAGAAAGTTACTCAAATCAGAGGTCTGAAAGCTATCAGCAGAAGGGAGAGGGAAAGGGACAAAAGCAGGGAACGAATGTGTTTTGTTTTACAGAACCAGCAGTTTGACCAAGGAGATACTCAGAGAGATGGTTTCAGCTGATGGCCCCTTGTTAGGTATTTCATGAGATAACTTCTTATGTGAGCCAGTTTGAGCCCTTTTGGACTGGATGAGGACCTGAGCAGAAGCCCCAAGCTGTCCTGAAGTTATCCGCAGTTCATTATAGTACTAAGATCTCCTCCTATGGGAAGGGCTTTCCCCCATTTTTTGAACATACGATGTATACGCTAGCATGCTGACATGTTAGGCATAAACAGGTGAACCAAAGTGCCTAGGTAAGAATATGTGTAAGTTCCTTAATGTAAATGCAAGCTCCCTGCCTCCACCCCCAAATACACTGAATAAAAGCTTCCTATACCAACCCCACAGGGAGACAGTGCTTTGAGAGTTATCTCCCTGTCTCCTTACTTGTAAGAGGTAATAAAAAGTTCTTTGCTTTCAACACTTTCTTGTGTTGTGTTCAATTTTTTTAAGATTTATTTATTTATTTTAGAGAGAGAGAGAGAGAGCATGAGTAGGGGGAAAGTAGAGGAACAGAGGGAGGGGGAGATGAACCTTCAGCAGACTCCCTGCTGAGCACAGACCCCGACACAGGGGCTGGATCCCAGGACCCTAAGATCATGACCTGAGCTGAAACCAAGAGTCAGACACTTAACTGAGCTACCCAGGCGTTCTGTTCAATTTAATGCACCCCAAGCAGCGAACCCCTTGAGCTCTGTTACAACAGAATCTATGATAGATCTTTTACTGCTATTATACCTCATTCCCTGTAATGTATGAGAGGAATCAAGAAGAGATATCAAATTCATACCAACTAGACAGAGTATATAAATTTATCAAAAATTAATTAAGCACTGAAGTGCTTTATCAGTAGAATGTTCTTTTAAATGATAAACTCAAATAGACAGAAAATGGATTCATTTATCCAAGATTTCATTCTTACCCATCGACCTGTCTCAAGGAGTATTTTAAATGATAAACTCAAATAGACAGAAAATGGATTCATTTATCCAAGAAGATTTCATTCTTACCCATCGACCTGTCCCAAGGAGTACTGAATTTCAACATGAATCCATTTTTTTCTCTGTAGCTATACTGTACAAACTATATTTAGGAGGTTTCCAAATACAATCTAAATTACAACAGTAATAGCCGTATACTCATCTAACTTTCTGTGTATGTTGAAAATAATAAGAATGAATTTTTTAAAAGTGTCAATGACTTATAAGTCGTAAGATGGAATTAATAAGTGTTTTCAAATAACAACACAGCTTATAAAACCAAAGCAGCTTAAATGCTTCAGCAATTCAATTTGGTTATCAATGTCCTAATTTTGGTTAGATTCTGTGGGTTTTACCTGTACGGTTATGTTCTTTTTACTGAGAGGCAGCTTCTAGTCAAAAAGTCTTTCAGGGGGCGCCTGGGTGGCACAGTGGTTAAGCGTCTGCCTTCGGCTCAGTGCGTGATCCCGGTGATCTGGGATCGAGCCCCACATCAGGCTCTTCTGCTATGAGCCTGCTTCTTCCTCTCCCACTGCCCCTGCTTGTGTTCCTTCTCTCGCTGGCTGTCTCTATCTCTGTCGAATAAATAAATAAAATCTTAAAAAAAAAAAAAAAGTCTTTCAAATTTAATCAACAATACAATGAAATTTAAAAATTCATTGGGTTTGCATAAAACTTCTGAAAGAAAACAGGCAGTTAACTCTTGGACATCAGTCTTAGCAATATTTTTGTGATCTGACTTCTCAGGCAGGCCAACAAAAGCAGAAAACAAAACAAAACAAAACAAAAACAAAAAACAATTGGACTGCATCAAACAAAAAGCTTTTGCACAGTAAAGGAAACCACCAACAAAACAAAATGGCAACCTACTAAAAAGAACAAGATATCTGCAAACAAAAGATAAATATTCAAAATATATGAAGGGGACGCCTTGGTGGCTCAGTCATTAAGTGTCTGCCTTTGGCTCAGGGCGTGATCCCGGAGTTCTGGGATTGAGCCCCACATCGGGCTCCTCCACTGGGAGCCTGCTTCTTCCTCTCCCACTCCCCCTGCCTGTGTTCCCTCTCTTGCTGGCTGTCTTTCTGTCAAATAAATAAATAAAATCTTAAATATATATATATATATATATATACATATATACATATATACATATATATATACGTATATATATATACATATATATATACATATATATATATGAAGAAATCATACAACTCAACACCAAAAAATAATCTAATTAAAAAATGGGCAGAGGATCTGAATAGATATTTTTCCAAAGAAGACATACAAATGGCCAATAGACACATGACAAGATGCTCAACATCACTAATCATCAGGGAAATGCAAATCAAAACCACCGTGAGATACTACCTTACATATGTCAGAATGGCTAGTATCAAAAAGACAAGAAATAACAAGTGTTAGCAAGGATATGGAGAAAAGGGAACCCCTGTGCACTGTTGGTGGGAATGTAAATTGGTGTAGCCACTATGGAAAACAATACAGAGGTTCCTCAAAAAATTAAAAATAGGTATATCAAACTTACCAGTAATTTCACTGCTGGGTATGTACAAGGAAGGAGGAAGGAAGGAAGGAAGGAAGGAAGGAAGGAAGGAAGGAAGGAAGGAAGGAAGGGGAAAGAAAGAAAGAAAGAAAGAAAGAAAGAAAGAAAGAAAGAAAGAGAAAGAAAGAAAAGGGAAGGGAAAAGAAAAGAAAAAGAAAGAAAGAAAAGACAAGACAAGACTAATTCAAAAGGATGTAGCCCTGTTTACTGCAGCATTATATACAATAGCCAAGACAGGGAAGCAACCTGAATGTCCACCTATGGGTGAATGGATAAAGATGTGGTATAGGATGGAATACTACTCAGCCATTAAAAAAAAAAAAAAGAAATCTTGCCATTTGAGACAACATGGATAGCCCTGGAGGATATTCTTCTAAGTGAAATAAGTCAGAGAAAGACAAATCCCATATGATTTCCTTATATGTGAAATCTGAGAAACAAAACAAATGAACAAACAAACAAAACCAAAACAAGACTCATTAATACAAAAAATAAAATAGTGGTTGCCAAAAGGTTCCAAAAGGAACAGCCGAAATGGATAATGGGGATTAAGCAGTAGAAACTTTCGGTTACAAAATAAATAAATCACGAGGATGAAAAGTACAGAACAGGGAATATAGTTAATAATATTGTAACAACTTTGTATGGCAACAGATGGTAATTACACTTATCTAATGTATATACAGTTGACCCTTGAACAACATGAGGGTTATGGGCACCAACCCACCACACTGTCAAAAATCCACAAATAATTTTTGACTCCCCCAAAAGTTAACTACTGATTGTCGACTACTGATAGGAAATCTTAATGATTTTATAAACAATTAATATGTATTTTGTACGTTATATATATAAAGCGAGCTAGAAAAAAGAAAATTTTATTAAGAAAATCATAAGGAAAAGAAAATACATTTACAGTACCGTGACTGAAAAACATTCATGCACAAGTGGACGCGTTCAGTTCAAACCCATATTGTTCAAGGGTCAACTGTATGTCAAATCACTAAGCTGTACCTCTGGAACTAATAACATGTCAACTGTACTTCAATTTTAAAAACTCTGGGTTTGATTTCTTTTAATTTATTACATATTTTCTGAAAACATAACCTCGCCCTTTCAGTTTAACTATACTTACCAATATACTAGCAACTAGGTTTTTTTTTACTGGCAACTAGTTCATACACACACACACACACACACATATGCACATATGCCCAATCTATAATTTATTGTAGAAGATATAATCTATAAGGAATTCTTCTGTATTGTTTTTGAGAATTCTTTCTACTTCTCAATGTACTAATAGGAATAAGAGAGGGTAGAGGAAAACAAAGAAAAACCAAAGAATCCATGACAAAGCCCTCATTAAATTCCTAATTAAAGAGGCTTTCAAGACTTTCATTAATCTATTGCTAGATTTCTGGTTATTTTAATTTCCTCCCAAATAACCCAGCCAAGCAATTAGAAAAGCTAAATAAAACCACCTATAGCATTTGGTTCGGCTACAGTAAGTAGCCATTTGAAAAGTAACAGGACGATTTTTTTTTGAGAGAATATTTTTTTATTAAGATATCCACCAAATGTTCCTAACTGCCAAGTATTATATATGATTGATATTAATAAGGTATAAATAAAAATTTGTATTAATAAAGTCAAGCGAAATAAAGTATAAATGAAACCAATCAAATAAATATAATAAAATGCCATTAAAACGCTAGCAACAGGGGAAAAAGATAAAAGCCTCTCTCTATGCTGTGTCATTGTGAGAAGCTGCACTGCCCATAAACTAGGAACACAACTTGACCTGAACTGAATCCACAGCTCAGTGAAGTGTTTTATAACTGAATTTCACTATCCAACTGAATAATTCATTATTTTTAATGAATTTCCTCTCTTCTGTAAGTAGCTACAGCCCGTCAGCTGAAATCAACCATTATAAACTGGGAAACTGCAGAGAAAGTTTTCAAGTAAGTCAATTTAAAACTTGCTTAGGCTGCCTATTTTTCCTTTTATATTTATTACTGTCATTTCACATGGCCTGAGATGAAATTTTATAGGACTCATTATCGAGTATACATTGATGACTGCCTACCCACCATCCATTTCACCCTACACCCTTTTTACAGTACCATAAATTTAATTTAGAACAAACCAGTTATTTACCCACAAAGGCATCATGCTTCAGGAAAGCTGCCCTCACTCCCAGCTCCCATGGTAAACCCAAGTGATCCACAAGTAATCCCATTCTCTTTGCCACAATGATGATTCAGAAACTCAGGTTAAACTCAAAGCATTCCCCCAAATTTGGTTTAAGAATAAAATATACAGATGTGGCTGGGTGGCTCAGTCGGTTAAGCATCTGCCTTCAGCTCAGGTCATGATTCCAGGGTCCTGGGATCGAGCCCCACATCAGGCTCCCTGCTCTGAGGGCAGCCTGCTTCTCCTTCTCCCTCTGCTGCTCCCCCTGCTTGTGTACATACTCTCTCTGTCAAATAAATAAATAAAATCTTTAAAAAAATAATAATAAAATATACAACTTTTTTTAGGTAATCTCCACACCCAATGTGGGGCCTGAACTCATGACCCTGAGATCAAGAGTCATACACTCTTCTGACTGACCCAGCCAGGTACCCCTAAAATATACAACTTAATTCAGGCCAGTGAGACAGAAAGAGGAGGATTCCTGAAAATCATATTGTCTTGCACTGATAAGAGATGCCATGCCCTCTATTTGATAATGTGAAGCCTGGGCCTTCTACACACATTTTGTCACTGTAATGGAAGTCACCTCGAGGAGAAAGCCAACTTAAATACAAAGCCAACACACAGAAGAAGGCAAAGATGAGAATGGAGCCGTAGTCAATGGACAAAACCAGTCTTCTAGTCAGCCCTGCCTCAGTCTTCAAGTTACATTTTAATAATAAATTTCCTTATTTTTTAAGCCTGTTTGAAAGAAGTTATCTGTGCCTGCATTCTAAGTAATATACAAATAGAACTGAAAATAAAATTGTCATTAATCCTTTTCTTTAATCCCTTATCTTAAATAAAATAAATTATAAAGCTAAAATAGCCACATAAAGCATACAATAATGAAATTTTCATAACTTCATACTAAAATAGCAACATAAAGCATACAATAATGAAAGTTTCATACTTCATTTATAGTTTCTGAAAGAAGTTATCTGTGCCTGCATTCTAAGTAATATACAAATAGAACTGAAAATAAAATTGTCATTAATCCTTTTCTTTAATCCCTTATCTTAAATAAAATAAATTATAAAGCTAAAATAGCCACATAAAGCATACAATAATGAAAGTTTCATAACTTCATATATAGTTTCAAAACCTTTTAAAATCAGAGTAAGAATCAAAATAAACAATAAACAGAAATTTAACAAAAACTTATAACAACTAAATGAGAGTAATATTTAACTTTAGGATGCAAAGTTCTGCACTGGGTTGAAATGCAGCATTGACACACAGAAAGAAAAAATGCATGAATTTTCTTTTTTTTGTTTTGGAGGGGTAGGGAAGGGGGAGAGAGAGAATTCCAAGTAGGCTCCAAACCCAGCATGGAGCCCAATATGGGGCTGGATCCCATAGCCCCAAGATCATGACCCAAACCAAAATCAAGAGGCAGACACTTAACTAATTGAGTCACCCAGGGGCCCCAGAAAAATGCATAAATTTTACAACAAGATCAGTAAGTGTCAGAGGAAGAATGAAAATAAAAATGGAGACTTGGTAAAAAAGAAATTGGGAAATTAATATACAATTCCAAAAGCAACCATAAGTTTATCCAACGAAAATCTTTCATAAGAACCCATCTCTTAAGACAGGGTGAGTTTACATAAAATGAATAAGAGGAAAAATCAGCAATTTTGTGATTATACACCTCCTAGAAGGCAAAAGTTATCTTCCAGTCCAACTGTCTTTCTACTGTACTTCAGTGCCTTCATTTTTTAAAAAATATTTATTTACTTATTTGAGAGAGAGTGAGTGAGATGGGGGGGGGAAAGAGGAGAGAATCTTCAAGCAGACTCTCCACTGAGCACAGAGCTCAATGAGGGGCTCCCTCTCACCACCCATGACATCATGACCTGAGCCAAAACTAAGAGTTAGACACTCAACCGAATGAGCCACCCACACGCTCCTTCAGTGACTTCATTTTATGAATGAACAGCAAAAGCAGATCAGGTTCAGTAGGTGATGTCTCATGCTGCATATCAAAATTTCTAGGAGAAGCAACAAAGCTTTGGTATTTTTTTCCAATGGCTTCTATTATTGTTACCACAGACTAGGAAGGTCCCATCTCTCTATCATCTTGGCTTCAAAGACCCTAAAGAGACGGTGTCTCTCTGCCCTCCTCTGAAAAACCAGCCTATCAGACTAAAGATGGAAGAGATCATAAAATGTAGAGATAAGGACTTTAAAGTCAGAAAGAAACAAAAGTTTGAAGTAGGCTCAGGAGAGAAGGTCACTGGTTTCATTTATTTTTGGGAGTATATGAAATTACTCTAATTACTTATTTTCCCATGAAGAAATTGTTCAAAAACCATCCTCTTTCTTAATCTTCCCATAATATTAAGCATTTTATCAAAAAAAGAAAGAAAATCACGTTTAAAAGTGGCTGACTATTACTAACCAGCTTTTATAAGAGATAAGCTTAACTTTTACCAAAGAGCTGAAATCTCAGGGCACCTGCCTGGCTCAGTTGGTAGAGCATGCAACTCTTGATCTCGGTGTTGTGAGTTCGAGCCCCATATCAGGCATGGAGACTACTTAAAAAAAAAAAAAAGTCTCCTAAAATAAATAATTTTTCCCCAGTATCTCCAGGGCAGGTAATTTACCTATTTGATTAAAAGGAACAAATACTTTGAATGACCAGATTCACAATAAGCATATCCAAATAAGTACTTTTCTATATACGAGCAAGAACCAATTAGAAAATATAATTTATAACTGAACTCAATAACAGCAAAAATTACAACCTACCAAGAAATAGACCTAACATAAAATATATGAGACCCATTTTAAAGACAACTAGAAAAGTCTACTAAGATGTCCAAAAAGGGCTAGATAGGACACACTGAGTTCCTGGATGGTTAGTCTCAAAATTATATCAATTACATCAATACACCCAAGAAGCAATAACAAGAAAAAATGTCAGCAGGATTTTTCATCAAATCACACAAGTTTATATTGAAGTTCTCTAGGAAGAGAAAATGCTGAAAAGTAGTAAATTTTTTTTGAAAAATAAGACCAATAAGGGGACACTCACTCTAAATATGGAATAGTACAAAACAACAGTAATTAAAATCATGTAGAACTGGTATAAAAAGAGATATGAATCAACGAAATAAAATATACCATGTCCAGAAACAGATCCATGTAAATACAGAAATCTGACATACGATAAAGGCATTTCTCATCTTTAAGAAAGAACAAGTATCCAATGAATAAGGCCAACAAAACTGTCTATAATTCTGATATACCATTATCAGCAAAAATTTAAAATATTAATCATATACGATATATTTGCAAGAGAACAGAAACTGGCCTTACCTTTTTCAAAGACATTTCGTGGAAGTTATCGACATTTTAAACTGCATACCCTTCAAGCCAGCAATGATACCTATTCTATGGAAAGACACGCATACGTGCAGCAAGATATATGCAAAGGATGTTCATTATATCAATCTGTAATAGCAAAAATACTAGAAGCAATTAGTAGGGTAAATTAATAGTTAAGTAAACAATGACATAACCAAAATATGGCATAATAAGCAGTTAGTAAGAAAACAGAACTACATGTATTCAGATGACAAGTTCTATAACTTGTGCTAAGTGAAACAGGAAAAACTAAGCGTCAATAGTAGTTACCATTTAAATTTTAAAATACAAATATATAAATGCAAAGAACAATCCAGGAGGATACATATCAGTTAATGGGGGCCGCTACAGGGAAAAGAATGAAACTGAAGTCAAGTATGTAAAGAGAGAGTTTTAACATTCTATAGCTTATTTCTCAACAAGCATACCTCTCTCTCCCACCTTCCCTCCCTCCCTCCAGTTTACCTCTTTCTTGCAACTGAGAGTAAAAGAGCCTCTGTAAATAATGAAATCAATAGTTATTTATATTTTTCCAATTTGGGATCCTGAGGATAAACAAAATCTCATGGTTTTAGTAAAATCAAGAATGAGAGGAGAAAAAATAGGCTGATTACCTTAATACTAGGAAAGAAGGTAACAAACCCATTTAGTCCTCCCCACCACCCCCAGTGTATAATAGCAAAGCTTTTTTGATAGGAATGACCTCGTCACCAGTAGCAGGAATGAAACCCAACTGTTTTAAGGTCAGTGGAGAAATCCCATTCCACCTGCCACACAACTGATTCTGGGGAGCAGGAATTATAACCTAGGTCTCAGTTCTCTGATCTCTATCCCTTGTCCATAACAGATCCAAAGTGGTCCTCAGGATTCTCTTTCCATGGTATGGGAAGGAATGCTTTTGCTGCTGCTAGATATGAAGGAAGAAATATATTACCATGGTGGATGCACACAGCCATCTTATAACTATACAAGCAATCACCTCGAAGGTAAAACACTTCCATGCCTTCTTCATGGAAGATGGTCAAGCACAGGGCCAAAAAAATAGTCAGAGCCCTGACTGAACCTGCCTGCAGGCCACTCTATCTCAGGGTGTTATCAGTTAAATAGGCTAATAACCTTTTATTGCTGAAGCCAGCTCGACTTGGGTTTCTCAATATTTGCAAAAAAAATCCCTGGTGATGGGACGGAATAAATAAAACCTAATACTACTTCTTGAACTGATTTTTTAAAAACTGTATAGAATTCCATTTTCTTTATCACCACAATTTATTTAACTATTCCCTATTGATGACAGGTTGCTTACAAATTTTATCACCAATAATGGTCAATGAACACCCTTATGTGTATCTTTAGGCACTCATATTATTATTTCTATAGGATAGATTCCTAGATATGAAATTACTAAGTCACAGAATACTCCTACTTCTCTGCCTGCCTTCTCACCAATAAATTATTCACAACCCTGAGAGAGAAGACAAGCCAAAGAAGACTACACAGAAAGCAAAGAAAAATTTCTACAGAAGCTGCACTATAATAAGCCTTTGGTGAAAGATTTCAAACCGACAACTAAGAAAAGATGCCATATGTCACCTGCCACTCTTATAAGAACACGTGGGTCAAAGAACAGAAGTCCATGAAGGGCTTATGGGTTGACTATGAGTTGCGATACAACCATACATAACTCAGTATCTAACTTTTCAGTGCTGGATATAGATCAAGTTGGTGACATTTAAGTTGCATGTTAATGGACCATTATCATTACCATCAACATCAGTACTGTGGCCATTTATATCTACATCCCACCTTTTTCCCCCTCTGCTTGTCCAAGGGCTTACAATCTTTGATGCAAAATTTCCAAAGAAGATAGTGCCTCTCGGTTTTCTGACTAGCTCTCCAATTATCTTGCCTACACCCTGCTCCACTCATTTGTTCACATGACAATGCCACATCATTACCAAGGACTGAATCCTTCCATAATCTCAATTCTAAGCATCTCATTCTCCAATCAACATCTCCTTCTTTTTCAAGTTCATTACCTCTAGAAATTCAATTCAAACAATCCTTTGATCCAACTAGGACCTATAATCCAATGGTCCTGCTAGCTTTCACTCTCCTCACCCCCAAATAGTCCTTAATTCCTCCTTGACCAGTTAACCACTTCCTTTCTACTCCCTTAACTTGCCCATCTCTGGCTTCGTTTTTTTCTCCTGTCAAAACTCTAACTCTGCCTGAATAAAAAAAAATTCTCTACCTACCCCGAGCCTGTACCGATGCAGCGAACTGAATGCATCAAATGAAAAACACAATCATGTTGACTGGTCTCACCTTAAATTTATGACCACCAACCTCAAGTGGACCCTCCATCTTCCTAGCAATTCTACACCTTTTCACTTATCTATCTACTATCCTCCCCTTCATATCTTTTCCTCTCTACTTAAAGCCATCACATCTCCTCCCCCATCCTCACTCTCAGCTGACCACCTTGCTTCAGATTTCCCTGAAAATAAAAGCAATTAAAGAAGAACTTACTTAAGTCCCTACCCTGTAATTTATTCACATAATTGCATCACGATGGCTACTTTTATTGTGTCAACTCGAATGTGCCACACTGTGCCCAAGTTTTTAGTTAAACATTATTCTGGGCATGTCTGTCAGGGTGTTTCTGGATGAGATTAGCATTTGAATTAGTACACTGAGTATAGCAGAC